>NW_026576401.1:0-106415 GCF_028641065.1 Leucoraja erinaceus
ATACCGGAGGGTAAACAAGAAACAAGAAATTAGTCAGGAGTAGCCATTCGACCTCGAGCCTGCCGCCACTTCCATATGATCATGGGCTATTCAAGACCAACTCATTCTCACGCGTATCTGCCTTCTCTCCCTAGCCCTACCCTCTGATACCCTTTAGCTACAAGGGCCACATTAACTCCCTCTTAAATTATAGCCAATGAACGGGCCTCAACTACCCTCTGTGGCAGAGAGTTCCAGAGATTCCCCACTCTCTGTGTGAAAAAGTTCTCCTCGTCTCGGTTTAAAGGATTTCCCCCTTATCCTTAAGCTGTGACCCATTGTCCTGGGCCTCCCCAACATTGGGAGCAATCTTCCTGCATCTACCTCCAAACCACCTTACAATTTTGTAAGTTTCTATAGATCCCCCCATCCGCCATCTCCTAATTCACTAATGAGTATAAACCATTCTATCCAGCTCCTTCTCTTCTCCAATGACAGTCCTGACATCCCATGAACAGTCATGGTGAACCTGCTTCTGCACTCGCTCTAGGCAATCATGTCCTTTCAGATTTGGAGACACAAAACCTGTACTCAATACATCTAAGGCTGTGGTCTTCACCAAGACCCTCTACAACTGCAGGTGAACCTCCCTAGCTCTATACTCAAATCCATTTGCTATGGAAAGTTAACTACCATTCGCTTTCCTTCACTGCCCTGCTGCACCTGCATGCCTACTTTCAATGACCTCGGTGTAACATGACACGCCAGGTCTCGGCTGCATCTCCCCTTTTCCTATTCGGATCCACCATTTAAGTAATAGTCTGCTTTCCTGTTTTTGCCACCACAAAAACTGGATCCAAGCCTCACATTATAATCCGCCATTAATACTGCACTTGCCAAAACATTCTTGCCCACTCACTCCATCTATCCAGGTCACCCCCTTCAGTCCTCCTAAGCAATCCCTCCTCACACAGTAACACTGCCTACCCCAGCTTAGTGTCATCACGCACACTTGTCAGATACTTGCCCTTCAATTCCCTCATTCCAGGAATCATTAATATTGTGCAAATAGCTGGGAGTTCCAGCGACTGCGTCCTTGCGGCACCCCCTAGTCCACTGGGCTGCCATTGTGAAAATGACCCTTTTACCTCCTACTTTGCTTCCTGTTTTGCCAGCCATTTACTCTAATCCATCAATACTGAGTATGGGAGACTCCAATGAATACCTCTCTGCTCCCCTCACTAACCCCTCTGCAGAGCCTTGCCTTTCCCCTGACAGTAACAGTTGGAGATACCATGTGTTCATGCAGTAATGTTAGTACAGACTCCACCGTGCCTCTGTAAAAGTCTGAGGATGTTTGGTGGGGAGTGAGCCCTCTGAAGCATGTTGCAAGGAAGGCTTGTGTGAGTGGCCTGGCATAGAGGGGCCAAACTGGAGGAGCAGCACCTCATATTTGGCTTGGGCAGCTTGCAACCCAGCGGTATGAATATTGAAGATAGACTCAAAATGCTGGAGTAACCCAGAGGGGGCAGGCAGCATCTCTGGAGAGAAGGAATGGGTGGCGTTCTGGGTTGAGACCCTTTTTCAGACTGATAGTCAGGAAAAAGGGAAACAAGGGATGTGGACAGTGAAGTACAGAGAAGATAGACAAAAGTGCTGGAGAAACTCAGCCGGTGCAGCAGCATCTATGGAGCTGCATAGATGCTGCTGCACCCGCTGAGTTTCTCCAGCATTTTTGTCTAATTTCGATTTTCCAGCATCTGCAGTTCCTTCTTAAACAACGTAATGTAGAGAGAAATAGAACAAATTAATGATATGCAAAGAAGTAATGATGATAATAGAAACAGGCCATTGTTAGCTGTTTGCTAGGTGTGAATGAGAAGCTGGTGTGACTTGAGTGTCAACTCATCATTCACCCAGCCACGGCCGAGTCAGTCAACGAATTGCCGTCGGGAATTTGTGCCGTATTTTGACCTTTTGTCCCTTGTTTGGGAGTGAGAAAGTTGGCAACCCTAACATTGGGACCCTGTGAAAAACACACAACTGAGGTTCATGTAACCTGCATCACTACCACTCACTCAGTCCTTTACCAATTTTTCTTTTCTTACTTCCTGAATAAAAAACTCAGTCAGACTTGTGAGCTGTGATTTTTCTTCCCTACTCCTCCTCCCTAATCAGCCCCTCCCCTTGCCCTTCCAAGTGAACATAATTGCTGTCCATCGATATCTTTAACCAACAACTTCCCGACCGTTTCCACCGCCCTGTGGTTTATGGGCCTTCACCTGCTTTACTTTCTGAACAAGGAGACAACATTAGCAATCCTTGAACAAGGGAGGACTTTGGTTTCAGTTTCAGTTTCTTGTCAAGTGTGCAATGAAAAGTTTTTGTTGCGTGCTAGTCAGTCAGTGGAAAGACAATACACGATTACAATAGAGACATTCACAGTGTACAGATCAACGATAAGGGAATAACGTTTAGTGCAAGGTAAAGCCTGTAAAGTCTGATCAAAGATAGTCCGAGAGGTCACCAATGAGGTATACAGTAGTTCAGGACTGCTTTCTGGTTGTGGTTAGGATGGTTCAGTTGCTTGATAACGGCTGGGAAGAAACTGTCCCTGAATCTGGAGGTGTGCGTTTTCACAGGAGGGAGAAGAGGGAGTGGCCAGGGTGTGACTCATCCTTGATTATGCTGCTGGCCTTGCCGTGAGGTGCAAAAGGAAGGGAGGTTGGTTTTATGTATGTGATGGTCTGGGCTGCGTCCACAATTCTCTGGAAATTCTTGTGGCCTTGGCTGGGGCTGTACCAAACCAAGCTGTGATGCATCCCGATAAAATGCGTTCTTAGCTAACTGTTGTCTATGAATTTTTGAGAATGCAGCAGAGAGAGCCTGGAATGATCACCAGCATGCAAGGAAAATGCAAAGTGGAGGATATTGAAAATGATCAAATGGGAATAGTGAGGATGGTGTTGAGATTGAAGGATGAGAAGGTAGACATGGAATTAGGTGGTAAATAAATCATCATTTACAGCGGACGAAAAATAGAGGTTTAAGGTGAGAGCGGAAAGATTTAATAGGAACCTGAGGGGTAACTGTTTCACAATAAAGGATGGCGTGGGTATGGAACGAGCTGCCGGTGAAGGTAGTTGAGGCAGGTAGCATTCCAATGTTTAAGAAACAAACAGGTACATGGATGGGACAGATTTGGAGGGATGTGGGCCAAACGCAGGCAGGTGGGACTAGTGTAACTGGGACATGTTGGTCGGCATGGGCAAGTTGGGCCGAAGGGCCTGTTTCCACTTTATGACTGTGCTGAATATGTTATTAAAATATGTCAAGAAAATTAAAAATATCTGAGAGTATGTATGAACAATTAAAAAATGGGGCAGAACGTGCAAGTGGCGGTGTTCTATGTGGAACCCGTTTAAATAAAAGCAAGTCCAGGGCTTCTGCACAATTGCTGGCAACTGTCGAGGATCTGGCCTTTCTGAGAGGCTCAGATGGCTAAATCTGTTGGTTCGCTCTGTCGGTGGATCTCCCAGAGACCTACTGACGCTGCACAATCCAAGAGGCCCCGATTTGATTTATTTATTTATTTGTTTATTTCATTTTTATTAGAAGCAATCGTACAAGGGATAAGACGATCGGCATAACAGTTATGCAATTATTGTGCAGCTTCATTTTTAACCTTATAACCTAAATAAAAGAAAAAAGAAAAACATAGGAAAACAAAGAAAGAAGGAAAAGAATGAAGAGAAAAAAAATAAAATACAAAAGAGCAGGAAAAAGACCCCATAGCGACCAAAGCAGTGCAGAAGAAAAGAAAAGGATAGATGGAGATATACCTTTCTCCCTCAACCCCCCCCCCCCTCACCCATCCCTGGCGTCGGATATGATTTTTGATGGGTATTTTAGTGTTGCAAATAAAATGCAAAAGAGCAATAGAGTGGTGAAAGCTACTAGGTGAAATGCAAACAGCCCGCCTTGTTTCTTCTCGTGACTATTGGGGCTCCACTTCATGGGGGCATTCTGCAAAAGCGCTTGCTGAAGCCTTGTGGATTGTCAACCCCGCATCGGTTGTTGTCAAGATTTGAATGTGCAGGGACTTTTGTTGGCATGCAATGGATGCGGTTTGAACTGCTGGCCAGCTCGGTCTGATTTGTATCTTGTTTCTCAGCAACCTCCAGGGCAGATGAGGAGGAAATACAGCTCCTGCTCCACCATATTCCTGGATGACAGCACAGTCAGTCAGCCAAATCTCAAATATACCATCAAATGGTGAGTACCGAAAGTGCAACACTGGGGCAAGTTCTCTTGCAGGGTGTTATAAATGTGAAGACTGTGGAGTGGGCCTGCATTTCATCCTTAAATCTGGTATTGGGTTTATTATCGTCATGTGAAATACAGAGATGCAGATCAGATCACATAGATACAGTGAAATGCTTTTGGTTGAATGCTATCCAATTAAATCAGATAATATTATGCAGGTAGTGTACACAAGTACAAAAAGAGAATGTGCCAGAGAAGGCAGGAGAATGGGGTTAGGAGGGAGAGATAGAAGATCAGCCATGATTGAATGGCCAAGTAGACTTGATGTGCCGAATGGACAAATTCTTCTCCTATCCCTTATGACCTTATGAACAGGTGGACAAAGGGAAAAAATGCCATAGTGCAAAACATAGCTTTGCAGCATTGTTCCAAAAAAATGTACAGTGTCAGCAATGTGGTAGATTGGAAGATCAAGGCAGCACCCTAGCTCAGGATTAAACTCAGATCATCAAAATACTAACATGTTCATTCATTAGAAATTTGATATGTCAACTTCCATCAATGCAACGTCCAATTAAGATGGTTGTGGTCTAGCCCATTGGGGGAACAAAAATAATTTGATCGTTGACGAAATCTAGTTTTATACCAAAGATGTGTAGTAATTATAATGATGCAGATTGCATCTGGTGTAAATTACCTCCTGTGTGGGGAGGGAGAGCGAGGTAAAGGCCTGTCCCACTTGGGCGACCTAATCCGCGAGTTCTGGCAAATTTGCCCTCGACTCATACTCGCAGCATGGTCGACACGAGGTCGTAGGAGGTCTTCATAACACTCCATCATGCTCGAGAATGGTCTCCGCGTACTCGAGGCCTCAGCTAGGTCACGGCGTTTTTTTCAATATGTTAATAAATGCCCGCGAGTAAAAAAAGGTCGCCATGGAAAATATCGATACTTTTTTACTCGTAGGTTTAGTCGTAGTAGGTCGTAGTAGGTCGGCATGTTAGTCGTAGGTAATCGAGGGTAGTCGAAGGTAGTCGTAGATAGTCTTCATCAGAGTCGAATGGAGGTCGAAGGAGATCGAAGGAGGTCGGCTACACTCTCCACTATTTGGTGTCCAATTTTCCCAAAGTTAGTGGTAGCTAGTCGATGTTGGTCTTCAACATAGTCGAAGGAGGTCGTCTACATAGTCGAAGGAGGTCTTCAACATGCCATTTTTTAAAAACGCTTCTAAACTCGCCAATTAGGTAGCCCAAGTGGGACAGCCCTAGAAAATAGGTGCAGGAGAAGGCCATTTTGGCCCTTCGAGCCAGCACCGCCATTCAATGTGTTCATGGCTGATCATCCACAATCAGCACCCTGTTCCTGCATTTTCCCCATATCACTTGATTCCTTTAGCCTTAAGAGCTATATCTAACTCTCTGTTGAAAACATCCAGTGAATTTTTACATTTACCATGCCAATTAACCTACGAACCTGTACGTCTTTGGAGTGTGGGAGGAAACCAAAGATCTCTGAGAAAGTTCACGGGGAGAACATACAAACTCCGTACAGACAGCACCCATAGTCGGGATTGAACCCGGTTCTCTGACAGTGCATTAGTTGTAAGGCAGCAACTCTACCGCTGCGCCACCGTGACCGCCCTACTCACCCTTTAAATCCTTTGATTAACCAAAGGTTAATCACCCTTCATCAGAATACAGGTGTGCAGGAAGCTTGGTGAACCAGCATTACGGCAAATTGTTTTTTTGTAATATTTTGTTATTGAGGATAGATCTTCACTCTCTTATGCAAGGCTACAGTCGCTGGCTTGTAGTCTGTGACATATTGGCAATAGTCTGGTTGATCCTATATAGAAACATAGAAATTATGTGCAGGAGTAGGCCATTCGGCCCTTCGAGCCTGCACCGCCATTCAATATGATCATGGCTGATCATCCAACTCAGTATCCTGTACCTGCCTTCTCTCCATACCCTCTGATCCCCTTAGCCACAAGGGCCACATCTAACTCCCTCTTAAATATAGCCAATGAACTGGCCTCGACTACCCACTGCGGCAGAGAGTTCCAGAGATTCACCACTCTGTGTGAAAAAGGTTCTTCTCATCTCGGTTTTAAAGGATTTCCCCCTTATCCTTAAGCTGTGACCCCTTGTCTTGGACTTCCCCACATCGGGAGCAATCTTCCTGCATCTAGCCTGTCCAACCCCTTAAGAATTTTGTAAGTTTCTATAAGATCCCCTCTCAATCTCCTAAATTCTAGAGAGTATAAACCAAGTCTATCCAGTCTTTCTTCATAAGACAGTCCTGACATCCCAGGAATCAGTCTGGTGAACCGTCTCTGCACTCCCTCTATGGCAATAATGTCCTTCCTCAGATTTGGAGACCAAAACTGCACGTAATACTCCAGGTGTGGTCTCACCAAGACCCTGTACAACTGCAGTAGAACCTCCCTGCTCCTATACTCAAATCCTTTTGCTATGAAAGCTAACATACCATTCGCTTTCCTTCACTGCCTGCTGCACCTGCATGCCTACTTTCAATGACTGGTGTACCATGACACCCAGGTCTCGCTGCATCTCCCCTTTTCCTAGTCGGCCACCATTTAGATAATAGTTTGCTTTCCTGTTTTTGCCACCAAAATGGATAACCTCACATTTATTCGTAGGCATTGACTGGTGCTGTGCTTTGGATCAGGACTGAGTCACGCTTGCTGTTGTCAGACTACAGTGGCACGGTGGCGCAGCAATAGAGTTCTGTATCTCGTTTGTTCTCTCGTTTACTCACCTTACCCTTCCATATCTCTGTGTGTGTGTGTCTTTCTCTCTCTCTCCCCTGACTCTCAGTCTGAAGGAGGGTCTCGACCAGAAACGTCACCCATCCCTTCTCTCCAGAGATGCCGCCTGTCCCGCAGAGTTACTCCAGCATTTTGTGTCCAACTTTTCCATCTCTGTTGCTTGGTTACACGGAATAATTCCAAGAGTAAAGGCTGCCATCTGCTGTGCAAGGTTTGAAGTGCAATAACCTTATCTGATTATTGAATTGAATTGGCATCTATGGAGCGAAGGAATCGGTGATGTTTCAGGTTGAGACCCTTCTTCAAAGCGTCTCAACCCAAATCATCACACATATTATTCTTAATTAGTATAATAACAAATGCAGGTCACTGTTTAGTACAGTTTAGTATAGAAACATAGAACATAGAAATTAGGTGCAGGAGTAGGCCATTCGGCCCTTCGAGCCTGCACCGCCATTTAATATGATCATGGCTGATCATCCAACTCAGTATCCCGTACCTGCCTTCTCTCCATACCCTCTGATCCCCTTGGCCACAAGGGCCACATCTAACTCCCTCTTAAATACAGCCAATGAACCGGCCTCAACTACCCTCTGTGGCAGAGAATTCCAGAGATTCACCACTCTCTGTGTGAAAAAAAGTTCTCCCTCATCTCGGTTTTAAAGGATTTCCCCCTTATCCTTAAGCTGTGACCCCTTGTCCTGGACTTCCCCAACATCGGGAACAATCTTCCTGCATCTAGCCTGTCCAACCCCTTAAGAATTTTGTAAGTTTCTATAAGATCCCCTCTCAATCTCCTAAATTCTAGAGAGTATAAACCAAGTCTATCCAGTCTTTCTTCATAAGACAGTCCTGACATCCCAGGAAATCAGTCTGGTGAACCTTCTCTGTACTCCCTCTATGGCAATAATGTCCTTCCTCCGATTTGGAGACCAAAACTGCACGCAATACTCCAGGTGTGGTCTCACCAAGACCCTGTACAACTGCAGTAGAACCTCCCTGCTCCTATACTCAAATCCTCTTGCTATGAAAGCCAACATGCCATTCGCTTTCTTTACTGCCTGCTGCATCTGCATGCCTACCTTCAATGACTGGTGTACCATGACACCCAGGTCTCGCTGCATCTCCCCCTTTCCCATGTTATGTTGACACGTGTACCAAGGTACAGTGAAAAGCATTTGTTGCGTGCTACACCGACAAAAGATTTTCACACTACATTGATGCACGTGACAATAAACTAAACTGTACTTCATGAAAGCACTTAATGTGAAGGAACTGTTGACTAATAAACTTTTTACCTTAAACATTGCAAGCAGATGCAATTTGGAGAATGGCTTTAGGGAACAGGTTTTCTTTTCACTTTCATGCCCACGGCCCCATCTTGACCCAACTAGTCTCATTCTCACGTGCTGCTGCCAACATGTTTCCCAGATAACAAGAACAATAATCTTGGTCAGCACACGTGATGTTCGAATTCAGCTGAGAATTCGCCGAGTTAATCTGTTTCCTTTTGTCCTCATCCAGTCCAAATGTCCTTGAGTTACTCCAGCTTTTTGTGTCTATCTTCTCATATCCTTGGGACTAACCATCGCCCTGGAAATATCTGCTTGTACCAGTCACGGGTATGGCCATTGCTGTGAATGGTTCCAAAAATTATAGTCTAGTTTGGAGAAGCAGCACGGAAAAAGGCCCTTTGGCCCACCGTGTCCACACCAACCAGCGATCCTTGCACACAAACACTATCCTACACACATTAGGGACAATTTACATTCATACCAAGCCAATGAATCTACAAACCTGTAAATCTTTGGAGTGTGAGAGGAAACCGAAGATCTCAGATAAAACCCACGCAGGTCACGGGGAGAAATGTACAAACACCGTACAGACGTGGTCCGTACATGGTCGGGGTCGAACGGCGCGGCAAGCGTTGTAAGGCAGCAACTCTACCGCTGTACCACCGTGCCACACGCTAGTTCTTGAATAAAATCTCTTCCAACAAATGTACAATGCCCTTTGCCACTAAAACACAAGAATAGCAATCTAATTGTTTTTCCTCCGCTTTGGCATTTACTTGAGTCACCCCATCCTCGCCCACGGTTTAATGGCTTTTGCTAAGATATCGAGATTAAAGGGGTTAACTTTCTGATACTGAACAGGGATTTGAGTGAAACACAGCGCTTGAATCCTGCAAAATATTATCAATAGTAATTATGGAAGGGACAAGAATTTGCAATCAGTGTCCATAAAAAAAACACCTTGAGTAATAAAAATAAACACTTAGCATTTCTAAGAGCATCAATAAATAATCTCCTCGAAGCAGTAATGATTTGGGATGTTGATGACATCTTCTGCCTCATTTACTGTTGAAATTAAGAGACTCCAAATTAATTTGCTGCTACTCTGCTATTCTGCCGGAAAGCTTTGAAATGGGTTATGGAACCAAACGCAGACCTGGAGATTGTTTCACGGAACACCTTCGCTTAGCCCGCCTGAACCTACCTGATCTCCTCGTTGCTGGACACTTTAATTCTCCTTCCCATTCCAATACAATACAATACAATACAATTTATTTGTCATTTGGACCCCTTGAGGTCCAAACGAAATGACGTTTCTGCAGCCATACATTATAGACCCGAGACACAACACAATTTACACAAACATCCATCCCATCGCTGTGATGGAAGGCAAAAATACTTATCTCTCCCCTGCAATCCCCCCCCCCCCCCCCCCGATGTCAGAGTCAAAGTCAAAGCCCCCGGCTGGCGATGGCGATTGTCCCGCGGCCATTAAAGCCACGCCGGGTGATGCAAGGCCGCGCACCGGGTCTTGTTGTTGGAGCCCGCGGCGTGCGCTCGCAAAGTCCCGCGGCCATTCCAAGCCGCGCGGGGCGATGATGTAAAATGCCCCGCTCAGGTGCTCTTCAACCCTGCAACTCGGGCGGGAGAAGTCGCCGCTGCGGAAGCCCCGAAAAGCGGTCTCCTAGCAGGGACCCGCGGGCTCCCGGTGTTGCCGTCCGCCAGACCCGCAGTTGCAGCCTCCGAATCTCCGGGGGTCGGGTGGTAGCAGCGCTCCACCACCGCTCCAACCACTCCGGACTCGGCCAGCTCCGTAACATAGACCTTTCTGTCCTGGGTCTCCTCCATTGTCAGGGTGAGGCTGTAAATTGCTCGTTTCTTCCCTTCCCCCCAGTCTAGTTTCAGTAAAAACACTACAGTTCAGTAAAAACTTTACAGTTCAACTACTGTATCTATCCCTCCGTGGGTTTCGATCCTCGTATCTGCCTGTTCAAGCCTCGCTCAGACAGACACAAGCGTTCTCCCAGAAGATCCTCGCTGGACCTCGTGGGTAGCGGACTTTTATATGTCCCGGGACCTCGAGGGGCCGAGCCACATAGGGGTGGTCTCTTAATAACCCAATAACAGATATCGATTAACCCCATACATAACATAACCTGATCTGCCAGAAACCCAGACAAGGCTCAATACCTCATCCAATCAACACTCGGCAAAGTAGAACTCTGCAACATTATTTACAACTATTTACAAGGTGCATGTCTGGTTTGCAGCCATCCAATCCATTCTATGCATTTTGCACCGAATTGACAGGGTCTGCAGATGTTCTTATTCTTTTCTTGCAAATTGTATCTAGGCTCTAGACACACTGGCACCACTCCGCAGCTTGTCCCAGCTCTGCAGAGAGCAATTCCAAATTGACCAAATCTCCCAGCTGCCCTCAAGCTTTAACCCCATTTTGAAGTCCTAGTCTCTCCAATTTAGCTAGGATTAACAAGGCTAAATGCAAATTGGAAGTCATCATCTCACGTTTCACTTGGGCAGTGGTATGAATATTGATTTCTCTCGCTTCAGTTAGTCCCGGCATTCCCTCTCTCTCTATACCTCCCCCACCCAAGTCGCACTATCTTCTCGTTTTCACCGGACAAACAGCTAACAATGGCCTGTTTCCTTTAACATTGTTACATTTTTGCATATATTTTATTCATTGTTCTTTATCTCTCCATATCATCGTCTATATCTCTCGTTTCCCTTATCCCTAACCAGTCTGAAGAAGGGTCTCGACCAGAAATGTCACCCATTCCTTCTCTCCAGAGATGCTGCCTGTCCTCTGAGTTACTCCAGCTTTTTGTGTCTTTCTTCGATTTAAACCAGCATCTGCAGTTCTTTCCTACACTCAATGTTCCATCAGTTGCTTTGGGAGTTCGAAGAAAATCTGAACTCTGGGAACTTCAATAAAATTTGCAATTGAATCCCATGTTCTGATTCAAATGTTTTCTTTAACATGATAGCAGCAATATTTTGTATTAGAGTGATTATACATGCACAATGACAGATTAGCTAATGCTGTGTCATTCTGGCAGGTTCAGTTTGCAGATATTGTGCTGATTTATGGGTGTCAGTGGTTATGGGGAGAAGGCAGGATAATGGGGTTGGGAGGGAGAGATAGATCAGCCATGATTGAATGGCAGAGTAGACTCGATGGGGTGAATGGTCTAATACTACTCCTATCACTTATGGTCTTATGATGTGAGGGTCACCTCAATACAGGAAGAACATGGAGGCTTTGGAAAGGGTGCAGAGAAGGTTCATCAGATAGAGGGTGTTATTGACAAGGATAGAGGGTGTTATTGACAAGGAGAAGCTGGCCAGACTTGGGTGGTTTTCTCTGGAGAGTCAGTGGTAGAGGCAAGATTTGATAGATGTACATAAAATTCTCTGCCACAGAAGGCAGTGGAGGTTAATTGACTGGATGTTTTCAAGAGAGAGTTAGATTTAGCTCTTAGGGCTAAATGAATTAAGGGATATGGGGAATAAGCAGGAATGGGGTACTGATTTTAGATGATCAGCCCTGATCATATTGAATGGCGGTGCTGGCTCGAAGGGCCGAATGGCTTACTCCTACACCTATTTTTCTATGTTTCTATCAGCGACAGTGATATGGTTACAATCGGAACCTTTTCCCTGGATGAAAATGTCAAATGCTACAGGTCCAGTTTTGAGGAGAGAGGGCCAGAGTTTAAAGGAATTTTTATACAGAGGGTAGTGGGTGCCTGGAATGTACTGTAAGCGGAGGATGTGGAGGCGGATACACGAGTGGCGTTTAAGAGCGTTTTGGATATAGATATATATAGGGAATGGAGGGATATGGATTACATGCTGGCAGATAAGAGTTTGTCTTAGCATCATGTTCAGTACAGACTTCGTGGATCGATGATAGTGTTCCTGTGGTGCACTGTTCCATGTGTAGGAAGGAACTGTAAATACTGGTTTAAACCGAAGATAGACACAAAATGCTGGAGTAAATCAGTGGGACAGGCAGGTAATGGAATCTGCACCCCCTTTGATGTCTTGTTTTCACACCTTACACTTCCTTATTTCCCCCTCACCCTCTCCTGACTCTCAGTCTGAAGAAGGATCTTGACCCGAAACGTCACCCATTCCTTCTCTCCAAAGATGCTGCCTGTCCCCGCTGAGTTACTGCAACATTTTGTATCTATCTTCGTTCCAGTCCCATGTTCTATGATATTGTTATCTACAGTTATCTTTACACTGGCTTCCTGTCTTTCAAAGAATTGATTTAAAAATACTACTGTTGGTTTACAAAGCACTGAATGGTTTAGGGCCAAAATACATTTCTGATCTTCTGCTTAGCTACGAACCACCCAGACCTCTCAGATCGTCCGGGACAGGTCTGCTCTGTCCCCCCAGAGTCAGAACTAAACATGGAGAGGCAGCATTTAGTTTTTATGCACCACACATCTGGAACAAACTCCCAGAAAACTGCAGGTCTGCTGCAACTCTCAGCTCTTTTAAATCTAGACTGAAGACTTTTCTGTTTGCCGCTGCCTTTCAGTAAACAATACAATTTATTAATTACCTATACTGCCCTGTAACTTCTATTCCTGGTTTCATTCTATTTTAAATATTTTATTTGATAGCTTTTAATTTTGTAATTATTCTATCTGAATAATCTAATAATCGTTTTACATCTAAATGTCATTTCATATGTGTTTCTTTCCAATGCTTATAATGTTTTATGTAAAGCACTTTGAATTACCTTGTTGTTGAAAGGTACTATACAAATAAACTTGCCTTGCCTTACAGTTAAAAACTCTTAATGTTCCAAACTGATGCTAAATCTTCTTTTTCTTTATAGTGTAGCTCTTGCAATATATTACCACATCAGGAACAGGTAGGTTGGCATTATAAAACAAACAATTCAAACTGTTATTGATTCTTTATTGATTCACCTACTCACAGTACAATATTGCTATTATTTTTATTTTCAGAGATTCAGATGGAAGAATGTTGTTAGATATATTTGATGAGAAGCTCCACCCATTGTCGGTTAGTATATTTGATCTGTGTTTACTCTGGTGTAGGAACAGCACATTTCTGAGATGCAATGATGCTCGGCAGTGCAGGCAATATCCAAAGACCTTTTCCATCTTTTTAATCCCATTCACTCTCATCCATCCGCTCAGAACATGCTTGAAGAAGACTCCCAAGTCCTCCGTCTACGCTGCATTTGCACCCAAGATGAGGGGGTCCATACCAGGACATCCGAGATGTCCTGTTTAAAAAAGAACTGCAGGTGCTGGAAAAAACGAAGGTAGACAAAAATGCTGGAGAAACTCAGCGGGTGAGGCATCATCTATGGAGCGAAGGAATCGGTGATGTTTCGGGTCGAGACCCTTCTTCACCCGAAACGTCACCCATTCCTTCTCTCCGGAGATGCTGCCTGCCCCGTTTAGTTTCTCCAGCATTTTGTGTCTACCTTGAGGAACAGGGCTGTTCTTCTGCCCCCCAACCACTGCTGTTCCTCAGCCTTTACATGAAGAGTGGCACAGAGCAACTATGAATGTGTCACTAGCTTTCCCAGTAACAGGGCATATCTTCACCAAAACGTGTACTTCAAACATTTTTCTTGACATCCATTATTTGAATCAAATTAGGAATAATCCAAATGCTTTGGCAAGTCCCTTAGCCAAATGTGGAACAGCCAGTCAAAACAGGAAATTCTCATTTAAATTATATCAGGAGTTTTAATTTAGTGTAGGAAGGAACTACAGATGCTGGTTTAAACCAGAGAGACACAAAATGCTGGAGCAACTGAGCGCGATAGACAGCACCTCTGGAGAAGGAATGGGTGACGTTTCGCATCGAGACCCTTCTTCAGACAGTTTAGTTTAGTGTAATTTAGCGATACAGCCTGGAAAGAGGCCCTTCGGTCCACTGAGGGGACGCCGACTAGCTCTCCGTCGTCCCATGTTCACATCCACTCCCTCCACGCGAGGGGCAATTTAGGGGCAAATTTACCCACGAACCCGTAAGGTTTGGGATGTGGGAGGAAACCGGAGCACCCGGAGGATGTGCAAACTCCAGCAGACAGCACCCGAAGAAGTCAGGATCAAATCTGGGTTTGTGATGCTCTAAGGCAGCAACTCTTATCAGCTGTGCCATTGCCTGTCTGCCTTAATACCCTGAAATGACGAACCCAGTTATCCCTCGATGAAGTGATAGAATCATGAGGAGAGATAAAGCATCGAAGCAGAGCCTTTTGTTCACAGCTAGGAGGGAAATGGTATATTAATCTTACCCTGACTTTTTTTATTCACCCCACTTTCCCCTCTCCCCCCCTTCTCCAAATCTACCACACATCCACACATGTGTAAATTTACAGTCATAAGGTGATTGGAGCAAAATTAGGCCATTCGGCCCATCAAGTCTACTCCACCATCCAATCATGGCTGATCTATCTCTCTCTCCAAACCCCATTCTCCTGCCTTCTCCCCATAACCCTGGATACCCTTAGTCAAATTAAACTGCTACCTTGTAGCATGTGGGAGGAAAGCGGAGCAGCCAGTGAAAACCAATGTGATCACAAGGAGAACACGGGAATACCGCATAGATAGCACCAAAGGTCATGAACAAACCCAGGTTGCTGGAACTGTGAGGCAGCAACCTTATCAACTGTATCGCTGTACTACCCAAAGATGTTTGGCAAGGTTAAATGAACTAACCTCCCGACAGTCTTAAGAACGATTTAGTTTAGTCTAGCTTAGAGATACTGTGTGGAAACAGGCCCTTCGGCCCACCGAGTCCGCGCCGACCAGCGACCCCCACATATTAACACTATCCTACACACACTTGGGACAATTTATCAATCAACCAACTTAGCCAATCAATCTACAAACCTGTACATCTTTGGAAAGTGGGAGGAAACCGGAGCTCCCGTAGAAATCCCACGGGGAGAACGTACAAACTCCGTACAGACAAGCGCCTTTAGTCAGGATTGAACCCGGGTCTCTGGCGCTGTAAGGCAGCAACTCTACCGCTGTGCCACCATGCTGGGTCCCAACCCAAACCATCGTCCATCCATTTCCCTTCATAGATGCTGTATGACATGCTGAACGCCTCCAGCATTCTGTTTTTGGCTCAGGATTCCAGCATCTGCAGTCTCTTGTGTTCCCTTGGCTGACCCATGATGTTGACTTACACCCAATTTCAGCGTTGCCAAGTTTGGAACATTTCTCAGTGAAATGATACTCCATCATGAATTGGCAGCAGGAGAAAAGTGTTCTGACAGAAAGTAAAGCATTTGTCGCTCATGTTTCTTTGAGACCCATTTAGAGTCATAGAGTGAAATAGTGTAACAGGCCCTCTGGCCCAACTTGCCCACACCGGACAACATGTCCCAGCTACACTAATCTCACCTGCCCGCAGTTGGTCCGTATCCCTCCAAACCTGTCCTATCCATGCACCTGTCTTAACTGTTTCTTAAACTTTAGGATAGTCCCAGCCTCAACTACCTCCTCTGGCAGCTTGTTCCGTACACCCACCACCCTGTGTGTGACAAAGTCACCCCTCAGATTCCTATTAAATCTGTTCCCCCTTCACCTATGGTCCTCTGGTCCTTGATTCACCTACTCTGGGCAAGAGACTACCTCTCATGATTTTATACACCTCAATCCGATCTATTCCTCTCATGATTTTATACACCTCTATAATATCAACCCTCATCCTCCTGCACTCCAAGGAATAGAGTCCCAGCCTACTCAACCTCTCCCAATAGCTCAGACCCTCCAGTCCTGGCAACATCCTCGTAAATCTCCTCAGTACCTTGATTTTTTGGGGGGGAATAATTTCATGATTTTAAAAATATTTTTTTTTCCACAGAAAACAGAAATGCCAGCAGATTATGACCGACATGATCCAGAACAGAAACAGATATACCGTTTTGTGCGAACGTTATTCAGTGCAGCTCAGCTCACTGCAGAATGTGCTATTGTAACTTTGGTGAGTATGCAGCCAGTCTGTTGCTGAAGGGCATGGAGGGGGTGAGCTGTGTGGTCCAGGATGCTCCTCAGTTTGAGGAGCATTCTCCGCTAAAAGACCATCTCCACTGAATCCATCTCATCCTCCAGGACGGGGCCAGCCTTCCTGATGAGTTTGTTAATCCTGTTGGCATCCGTGGCCTTCGCCCTGCGCACGACACTGTTCAGTCTCCATAATTAAATTCACATTTACTCTTGCTATGGGCTGACATACAGCCTGTTATGAATGCACATGGTTTCATACTGGTCCGGCAAGATTTATTTATCAGTTTGCTTTCCAGTCTTCAATCTCAATCCCTCTGTGACGTCTTCTTAGTTCACCAAAATTAATCATCAGATCATAAGTCCATTCGGCCCATCAAGCCTACTCTGCCATTTGATCGTGGCTGATCTATCTCTCCTTCCTGACACCATTCTCCTGCCTTCTCCCTATAACCTCTGACACATGAACTAATCAAGAATCTATCTATCTCTGCCTTAAAAATATCCATTGACTTGGCCTCCACAGCCTTCTATGGCAAAGAATTCCACAGATTCACCACCCTCTGACTCAAGATCTGACTAAAGATCCTTCTCCGATATTGTATTTCAAATGGCTGGATTGTAATCATGTATTGTCTTTCCGTTGACTGGATAGCAGCCAACAAAAGTTTTTCACTGCACCTCGGTACACGTGACAATCAACTAAACTAAACTGAATAACTTGCTGTCTTTTGTGGGGAGCCTCAGCCACCAAGATCTTGTCATTCAGTTTTCTTGCGTTTGTCGCTGTATTTGCTATTTTTATCTCTGCGCCACATGCTATTAATAAAATGGAGTCAGACTGCATGGGAGTTGGGGCAGGCAGCAATCTATGGCTGACGTGTCTATAGTTTTTGTTTTTAAATGCATTTTATTGAATAATCCACCCAAAGTTAGGCAACCAGTCCAGATTTAATTTTACTCAAATAATTATGCAAGCAGTAAAATCTCAGGACATTCAAAATATTACACTATTTTTTTTTGTTAAAAGACAGCAGTGAGAGAAGATCTCTGGCGCACCTCAGATAGTCAAGACTTTTCTTCCCAATTAATTCCACAGCGAAATATTACTGTCCAGCTTCATTTTAAATGATCCCTCCCCTCTCCACACCAGTAGATGGAAATAAAGTTTACCTAACGATTACCTCCCAGACATCCGATGTGTTCCAGCCAGATCCTACAGAGTTCCTGCAGCTGATTAAACAGGGATGAAATAATGTGAAGTAAAAAAAATAGTTTTAATCCGTCCCTAAATCATCTTTTGCCACCCCTCTCGCCAATTAGAAAATTGCACATGTATGGAATGTCACCATCCCCTGGCTGAAGAAGAGTCTCGACCCGAAACGTCACCCATTCCTTTGCTCCATAGATGCTGCCTCGCCCGCTGAGTTACTCCAGCACTTTTGTCTACCTTCGATTTTTTTCCAGCGTCTGCAGTTCTTTCTTAAACATCCCCTGTTCTGGAACCTAGTTTAAAAAAATCAATGGGACTTCTTCCTGTGTGATGAAACATATTGGGTAAATTTATACCTCACGCTGCCTCGGCAAGGCCAGCAGCATAATCAAGGATGAGCCGCACCCTGGCCTCTCCCACTTCTCCCCTCTCCCATCGGGCGAAAGGTATAGAAGTGTGAAAACTCACACCTCCAGATTCAGGGACAGTTTCTTCCCAGCTGTTATCAGGCAACTGAATCATCCTACCACAACCAGAGAGCAGTCCTGAACTACTATCTACCTCTTTGGTGACTCTTGGAAATTCGTCGATCGGACTTTGCTGGCTTTACCTTGCACTAAACGTTATTCCCTTTATCATGTATCTGTACAGTGTAAATGGATTGATTGTAATCATGTAATGTCTTTTGGCTGACTGGTTAGCACGCAACAAAAAGCTTTTCACTGTACCTCGGTACACGTGACAATAAACTAAACTGTAATAACAGAAGTGAAGTAAAGGTGATACAGTGCATATGATGCACTGCAAAATAAAGCAATTCTGGCTTTAACTAAATTGCCCAGTCAGAGCATTTCAGCGATTAAATAGTATTTATAGTTAATCAGGAGCATTAGTGCATCTGCACTAAGAAATTTTCTTCATGCTATTCATTTTCCCGTTTTTTTGCTTTGGATGAATGTTCCCATTTACATGATTTCTTCTGATCTGAAGAAGGGTTTCGGCCCGAAACGTTACCTATTTCCTTCGCTCCATAAATGCTGCTGCACCCGCTGAGTTTCTCCAGCATTTTTGCGTACCTTACATGATTTCTTCGCCTAGTTTCAGTTCAGCTTCTCGTCTATCACTGTCATTTTAAGTCACACGGTTATACAATGAATCTTCACTTCTAGATCTTCATCGAGACAGGCTAGATGCAGGAAAAATTTTCCCGATGTTGGGGGTGTCCAGAACCAGGGGGGTCACAGTTTAAGAATAAGGGGTAGGCCATTTAGGACTGAGATGAGGAAAAATGTTTTCGCCCAGAGAGTTGTGAATCTGTGGAATTCTCTGCCGCAGAAGGCAGTGGAGGCCAATTTATGAGAGCTTTTCAGGAGAGGGTTAGATAGAGCTCTTAGGGCTAACAGAATCAAGGGATATGGGGAAAAAGCAGGAACGGGGTACTGATTTTGGATGATCAGCCATGATCATATTGAATGGCAGTGCTGGCTCACATGGCCGAATGGCCGACTCCTGCACCTATTCTCTATGTTTCTATCTGGTCTGAACACATAAAGCAAGCACGGTTGTGACAATAGTTTGTCTTTCCTTTGTTCCTTTGATGTAAGGAAAGATCCTGAGGTGTTTCGTGGGAGCCCAGTCATACACAATTTGTCAATGACCCACTGAAAGAATTGTGAGTGGGGATGAAGATAATTTTAAGGTGCATCTTACCAGAGGAGAGAAAGATTTGAAGGATAACACATACAGTACTAGAGTTTGCGGTTAGAGCAGATGCAGTTACACCCAGCAGCAGTGGGCAATGAAAAGTGGATGTGTAAAACTCCGGAATGAAAGGGATGTGGCGATCCAGGGGAAACTCTTTGTGAAATCAGAGGAGATTGGAGCGAAGGCATGAGGAATTTAGTTGCTGGAACCTGGACCAAAAAAATAACCAGCTAAAAAAACTCAGTGGGCCATGTAGCATCCGTGGAGGTATTAAGTGTAGTTGAGCTTTCTGGTCAAGACCCTGCATCAGGACGTACTGTGTAGGGTGAAGATAGGCAGGGTAGATAAGTGAGAGGGGGCTGGTAGGTGGTGGGTGGAACTTGGGTAGGGGGAGATGGGACCAGGAGGGGAGAGGTTGATGAGTTTCAGTAATGAGGGACAGAGGGATGGAAAAGGCATGCAGCGAGAGAGAGAGGGAGAGGGAGAGAGAGGGAGGGGGAGAGAGAGAGAGAGAGAGAGAGGAGGAGAGTAGAAACATAGAAATTAGGTGCAGGAGTAGGCCATTCGGCCCTTCGAGCCTGCACCGCCATTCAATATGATCATGGCTGATCATCCAACTCAGTATCCCGTACCTGCCTTCTCTCCATACCCCCTGATCCCCTTAGCCACAAGGGCCACATCTAACTCCCTCTTACATATAGCCAATGAACTGGCCTCAATAGGTAGAGAGAGAGGTAGAGAGAGAAAGAGAGAAAGAGAGAAAGAGAGAGAAAGCGCCTGGGTGGACAAGGCACAAAAGGGAAGTGGGTTGACTGAAATTGGAACGTTTACTCTTCATGTTCTTGGATTGTAAAGTATCAAAGTGTAGATCAGGTGCTGTCCTTGTGTCTTCCTGTCAGTGGAGAAGGCCAAGGTTAGGGGAGGTCAGTTTACGAATGGGTAGCAAAGTGGGAATGCCATGCATCTCATATTCTGCTCGGCTCACCAACAGTCCAATGACATGAACACAGAATGTACCAATTTCAGGTAACTTAACATTCCCTGTATTCCTCTGCCATTCCCACCAGTCCACTCAGTGTCTCTTTCCCTTGTTCCCCTTTTCTACCCCACCCCTCCCACTCCTCTTTGTTGCATGGATTCATCCCCTTGCCCTCCCTGGTCCAGTCTGCCCATCACCCACATACCCATCCACCTGGGTTTATGTTCATATGTGATAGGAGTAGAATGAGACCATTCGGCCCATCGTCTACTATGACGTTCAATCATGCCTGACCTATCTCTCCCCCTCAACCCCATTCTCCTGCCTTCTCCCCATAACCCCTGACACCCACACTAATCAAGAATCTATCTATCTCTGCCTTAAAATGTTCCACTGACTTGGCCTCCACAGCCTTCTGTGGCAATGAATTCCACAGATCCACCACCCTCTGACTAAATAAATTCCTCCTCATCTCCTTCCTAAAGGAACGTCCTTCTCTCTTGGTTCATCTTTCCTATCCTCGTCCCTCGGGTTCTGTGCGATTCTCCTCAACCTCATTGCAGACATTGCACTGTGTCTATGGCATTTCTGCTGCAATGCTGAGATATATGATCTACACTCTGTATCTTCCCCTTTGCTCTACGTATTATACTTTAGTTTCACCTGATTGTATTGTTGCATTTATGTATTATATTATCTGATCCGCTTCTCACTGTCCTCGTTCTATGTGACAATAATAAACCTAGTCTAATCTTCAACCTTCCCCGCTTAGTTTCATGTGCCCTTCATTCCTCACTTATCCAGTTCAACCTATTACTTACCAACCTCTCTCTGCACCCGTCCCCCTCCCCTCCTCCACCTTGACCTATCTGCCTCATTTCTATTTGCATTGTCGTGTTTCCACGTCACCTACCAGCCTCTGGATCATGGATGGGTAAGATGTGAAAATGACAGATCATTTTGAGAGTCAGGGGAGAGGGAGATACATTGATAAGGAAGTGCAAGGAGTGAAAACGAGACAAAGGGGACGGAGACCAAGGAAAATGGCAGGACAGGCAGCATCGGAAGCAGTCAGTCTGAAGAAGGGTCTCGACCCGAAATGTCACCCGTTCCTTCTCTCCAGAGATGCTGCCTGCCCTGCTGAATTACTCCAGCATTTTGTGTCTATCTTGGGTGAAGTGGAATGACCAAGGCCAAGGGAAATTGCCTGTCTTGTGTTTTCTGAGTTTTAGCACTCGCCTGCCGTAACTTAATTGAGAAAATGTGCTGACGAGCTCGTGGGAAAACTATGTTTGTTCTGGAGAAGGACAAATGCTCCTGGATAAGATTGTTTGCATTTTTGTTATTAGTACCTAGTGCTAATAACCTGCTGAATAATTAGCTACGGCATGTCAGCAGGGTAATTATTTATTAATGACTTGTTTTTCTTTTAGTATAAGTGTGCCTCACCTGGAACACGGCAGGATATATATCCCCACACGTCTTATTTTGAATATCCAATCTCAAATTATTTTAGCATTCTCCCAGGAGACTCAAAACTGTGAATTGGAATCACTGATTTTGCTTTCTCCATGTTCCCTTAACATTTATGAAATTGCTGAGGTTTCTTTTAAAAGCCTGCAGAAGGAACTATTTTAGAAACCTGATATGTAACATTGTATAAGCGTGACCAGAGAGGTGTACAGTGTCAAGGCAATATTGGTTCATTTATTTGACATCCGTCACACCTTCCCTACTTGTGCCCGCAGAACTGTATGCTATTTATGTTGGAATTGGTTGATTTGCAGAAATGTGCAGAGAGATTTTAGACAGTAGCAATAAAATGCTTGATACCCAGCAGTTACATTTCAGCCAACTTGTAGCAGCTACAACGATGCAGAATGCTGTCAGATATGCAGTGAATTATGGGCCTGTCCTACTTAGGCGATCTTTTGGGCGACTGCTGCAAAATTTTCAACATGTTGGAAATTTTTTGCCGACAGTGGTGACAATTTTTGCTGTCGTGGGTTGTCATAGGTTGTCGCCAGGTTGGTGGTTTTCCATTAAAACTAGTCCCTGGCAGTCGCCTAAGTGGGACAGGCCCTTTAGGCTATTCACTGAACTCAAGAGCCCTCATAGAGGTCATTCCTATTATAAAGTCTTGGACAGGGTTTCATGTGAATAAGTGTAGACATGGCAATTGCTTTGGCAAGCCCTTGTGCTTGCAGCCCCAAAGCCTGCTATATCTCCCGGCTGTTAACCATTTTATCTCCCCTTCCCTTTCCCATACTGTCCCGCTGGGTTACTCCAGCATTTTTGTGTCTCTCTTTAGTTTAAACCCGCACCTGCAGTTCCTTCCCACCCATACTGACCTTTCTGTCCTGGGCCTCCTCCACTGCCAGAGTGAGACCCAATGCAAATTGGAGGAACATCTCCTCGTATTCCACATGGGTAGCTCACAAGCCGAGCATGAACCTGTTCACCTGCATCACTTCCACCGGCTACACAATTCACAACTTGTCTATCCCCAAGCTCAACGATTCTCAACTCTTTATCCTTTTGGGCTCACATCTGTGTTTTTCATCTCTGCCTTTGTCCAACAGTCTGCCTGTTGAAAAAAAACCCCTTGCCTGTGTTCACAAATCAACAGCCATGCTCAGTCCTCCCCCTCCTCTCTTCCAGCTTTCTCTCTCACTTCCCCTCCAGTCAGTCCGAAGAAGGGTCTTGACCCGAAACGTCACCTATCCATATTCTCCAGAGATGCTGCCTGACCCACTGAGTTACTCCAGCACTCTGTGTCTTTGTTTACAATGTCCCGTTTACTCAGTGAATGGTGAAGCCAGGAGATGACATCCAGGAAGACTCTCAAGGTTGCGATCGTAAGGTCATAACTGACAGGAGTAGAATTAGGCCATTCGGCCCATCAAGCCTACTACGCCATTCAGTCTGAAGAGGGGTTTCAGCCCGAAACGTCACCATATAACCATATAACCATATAACAATTACAGCACGGAAACAGGCCATCTCGGCCCTACAAGTCCGTACCGAACAATTTTTTTTTCCCCTTAGTCCCACCTGCCTGCACTCATACCATAACCCTCCATTCCCTTCTCATCCATATGCCTATCCAATTTACTTTTAAATGATACCAATGAACCTGCCTCCACCACTTCCACTGGAAGCTCATTCCACACCGCTACCACTCTCTGAGTAAAGAAGTTCCCCCTCATATTACCCCTAAACTTCTGTCCCTTAATTCTGAAGTCATGTCCTCTTGTTTGAATCTTCCCTATTCTCAAAGGGAAAAGCTTGTCCACATCAACTCTGTCTATCCCTCTCATCATTTTAAAGACCTCTATCAGGTCCCCCCTTAACCTTCTGCGCTCCAGAGAATAAAGACCTAACTTATTCAACCTATCTCTGTAACTTAGTTCATTTCCATAGTTTACATTTCCTTCGCTCCATAGATGCTGCTGCACCCTCTGAGTTTCTCCAACATTTTTGTGCACATTCAATAATGGCTGATCTATCTTTCCCTCCTAACCCAATTTTGATGCCTTCTCCCCATGACCTCGGACACCCGCGCTAATCAATAATCTGTGGCGGGGACTGGCAGGAGTCCAGCCAAAAACTAGTCGGACACAAGTTGTGTGCTCTAGACGTGTTTATTCTTCTGCATACAGCTCCGTACTCCTCACCTGACCCAGGCGTTGCCCAGCCTTAAATAACAACTCAGATACCGACCCCATGACTCGCGCCTCCCCCAGCAAGACGCCGCCCTCTAGAGCCGATGGTTCGTCGTGACCTTGGTAGGGGAGGCACGAGTCACGGGGTCGGTATCTGAGTTGTTATTTAAGGCGCCACAAATCTATCACTGCCTTAAAAATATCCACTGACTTGGCCTCCACAACCTTCTGTGGCAAAGAATTCCGTAGATTCATCACCCGCTGACTAAAGAAATTTCGCCTCATCTCCTTCCTAAAAGAACGTCCTTTAATCCTGAGACTATGACCTCTTGTCTGAGACTCTCCCACTAGTGGAAACATCCTCTCCACATCCACTCTATCTAGGCCACTCTATCTATCAATGCGCATATTCTTGCTCTTAGGCCCCAGACCAGTTCCACACCAGGGTCAGCCAAGGACAGATGACATAGTAAAATAGGACTGTGCTGTACACCAGAGCCCTGTACTTACAGAGGGCTGCCAATGGTGGGGGTTGGCACAGTGTCAAACAAGTACAGCTACTCCCTCTCAGCTCCATTGACCCAGTGTTGAATCCTGACCCTCCGGTGCTGTCTATGTGGAGTTTGCATGTTCTCCCATTGACCCAGTGGGTTTCCTTCGGGATGTTCTTGTTTCCTCCCACATTTCATATTGTGCAGGTTGGTGGGTTAACTGCCTGCTGCACATTGGGTGAGCGCTGCAGTCCACGAGCAGAGGTGAAAAATGGCTTTGGATAGGATTTGTGCAAAAATAGGCAGTTTGATGGCCAGTATGGATTTGGTGGGTTGAGAGATGCTCTGTCTCTCTATTACTCTGTAGAAGCCTGGTGGTCTATCTGTTGCTTGGGGTCAGTTTAATGCACTTGCATGGTGAAGGCATAAGTTGTGCATTGTGTGATCAACAATGGAAAGAGTCAAGTCAAGATTCAAGAGTGTTTTATTGTCATACTAGACTAAGTGGGACCCATTGGGTCCCTGTCACACGGGAGGCCTGGTTTCCCCCCCCCCCCCCCACCAACGCAACCCCCTCCCCAACGCAATATTCCACCCACTCACCTGTTCCCCCAATGCAACCCATTCCCCCAAAGCAATATTCCACCACATCTGGGGAGTGGGGGGGAGGGGAGGGGGGGGGTGTGGGAGTGTGAGGAGGAGGGGGGTATGTGGAGGAGATGGGTGGGTGTTGGGTAGGGGGCTGGGTGTGGGGGAGGGGTGTGTGTGTGTGGGGGAGGGGGGTGGGGAAGGGGTTGGGGGAAGTGTGTGGGGGAGGGGGGTGTGGGGTGTAGGGGATGGGGGGTTTGATGGAGAGGGTGTGGGGGAGCGGGGTGGGGAGGGGGGAGGGGTGTGTGGGGGAAAGGGGGGAGCAGAGGAGAATGGCGAGTAAGGTGGGGGAAAATTGTAGACATATGGTGGATTGTTTTTGCACAAATTTAATTACAACGCAGACAGGAAGTGGTCAAGATGAGAGTTTTAGTAATTGTATAGATAGATAGACAGTAGAAGATAGAAGTCCCAGATGAAACAATTAAATTCTTACTTGCAACAGCACAAAAGAATATGTAAACACAGTACACAAGAGTTGTGAATCTGTGGAATTCTCTGCCGCATAAGGCAGTGGAGGCCAATTCACTGGGTGTTTTCAAGAGATAGTTAGATATTGCTCTTAGGGCTAACGGAATCAAGGGATATGGGGAGAAAGCAGGAACAGGGTACTGATTTTGGGTGATCGGCCATGATCATATTGATTGGCGATGCTGGCTTGGAGGGCCGAATGGTCTACTCCTGCACCTATGTTCTGTGTTTCTATGTAATATTTACAAGATTTACATAGTGCAAGATTAGGTCATAAGTAATAGGAGCAAAATTAGGGCATTCGGTCCATTGTCTTCCCCGCCATTCAATCAAGGCTGATCTATCTCTCTCTCCTATCCCCATTCTCCTGCCTTCTCACCATAACCCTTGACACCCGTACAAATCAAGAATATATCTATCTCTGCCTTAAAAATATCTACGGACTTAGCCTCCACAGCCTTCGGTGGTAAAGAATTTCACAGATTCACCACCCTCTGACTAAAGAAATTCTTTCTCATCTTCCTAAAGGAATGTCCTTTAATTCTGAGATTATGACCTCTAGTCCAGGACTCTCCCACCAGAGGTCTTTAAAATGATGAGATGGATAGACAGAGTTGATGTGGACAAGCTTTTCCCTTTGAGAATAGGGAAGATTCAAACAAGAGGACATGACTTCAGAATTAAGGGACAGAAGTTTAGGGGTAATATGAGGGGGAACTTCGTTACTCAGAGAGTGGTAGCGGTGTGGAATGAGCTTCCAGTGGAAGTGGTGGAGGCAAGTTCATTGGTATCATTTAAAAATAAATTGGATAGGCATATGGATGAGAAGGGAATGGAGGGTTATGGTATGAGTGCAGGCAGGTGGGACTAAGGGGAAAAAAAATTTGTTCGGCACGGACTTGTAGGGCCGAGATGGCCTGTTTCCGTGCTGTAATTGTTATATGGTTATATGGTTATAGTGGAAACATCCTCTCCACATCCACTCAATCCAGGCCTTTCACTGTACAGAAGCACTTGGATACCTGTTAGATAAGTGCCTCAGATACAGTAATGGAGTAATTGAGATGCATTGGGCTGATGATGGCCAATCTCAAATCCGGCTCAGCTCTCTGTGCATCTCCACATCCCAACCCCTAAAACTCTGGGTCAGAGAAAAAAAAAAATCCTAGCCACAAGTGACAAACGTTTCTGTTAATGAATTTTCTCAGGTGTATCTCGAGCGGCTCTTAACATACGCAGAGATTGATATTTGCCCCAGTAACTGGAAACGGATTGTGTTGGGGGCCATCCTACTTGCATCCAAGGTATGGGACGATCAAGCTGTTTGGAATGTGGACTACTGCCAAATCCTTAAAGATATCACAGTGGAAGACATGTGAGTGCCTTTGATCAAAAATTAATTTGGTTGTAATTTGAAAGTGCTGTAACAATTACTCACTTTCCAATTAATATTCCAATTTGGCATATCTTGGAGTTCATACTGATCTGTAGACATAGACTATATACTGTCTATTTTTATCCTGTGTACTTCAGCTATAAAGTTATTGTCTACACGGTATGGGCCATCACCTCTCCACCTCCATCACACTCAGCACTGGCTCCCCACAGGGCTGTGTGTTGAGCCCCCTCCTCTACACCCACGATTGTGCCCCCGCCCACTCCACCAACACCATCGTCAAGTTTGCGGACGACACGACTGTGGTTGGACGTATCTCAGGAGGAGATGAGACAGCCTACAGGGAGGAAGTCCAAAGACTGGCAGCGTGGTGTTCAGACAACAACCTCATCCTAAACGCCACAAAAACAAAGGAAATTATCATAGACTTCCGTAAGAACAGTGCAGCCCCCAAAACCCCTATACATCAATGGGGACTGTGTGGACAGGGTCTCAGACTTCAGATTCCTGGGCACACAAATTACGGAGGATCTCTCCTGGACTACAAACACCACCACAGCAGTCAAGAAGGCCCAGCAGCGACTCTACTTTCTGAGGATCCTCAGGAAAAACAACCTGGAGGAGAAGCTGCTGGTGTCCTTCTATCGCTGCTCCATCGAGAGTGTGCTGGCATACTGTATAACCACATGGTATGCCAGCTGCTCTGCAGCGGACAGGAGAGCCCTTCAAAGGGTCATCAACACCGCACACTGGCAAATCACTGGCTGCCCACTGCCCTCCCTGAAGGACATCTTCAGCTCTCGCTGCCTTGGCAGGGCAGCCAACATCCTAAAGGACACTTCCCACCCTGGACACAACCTGTTTCACCTGCTGCCCTCTGGCAGACGGTACAGGCCTTTCAAAACTCGCACAGACAGACTCAGAGACGGCTTCTACCCCATAGCCATACGTGAACTTAACAATGCAAAATAAGTAATAACACTCACATTCAACTGAATGGTTCTACCTCAACTGCTATTGTTATTTATCTGTAATTTTTTTTAATATGTATATATTTTTACCTTTCCTTATATATTTAAAATTGCTCTTGTGAATCGCACCGTGGGATTGACTTTTTAAATTTCGTTGTACCATGTGCGATGACAATAAAGAGATTCATTCATTCAATCATCCATTCATTCATTCATTCATCCTGCATTCATTCATTCATTAAGATTTGGAGAAGAATTGTTGTTTACCACCTCCTTTCTGTCTCTCTTTTAATCCTTTCCCCAAATTTCTTTACCAATCTTCTCTTATTTTTTTTCTTTTAATATGCGTCTCACACTTAGATTTTCAGCTTTTAGGTTTTAGAGAAACCGGCCCACAGAGTCCGCACCGACCATCGATCCCCGCACATTAACACTATCCTACGCACACCAGGGACAATTTAAATTCATACCAAGCCGATTAACCTACAAACCTGTACGCCTTTGGAGTGTGGGAGGAAACCGAAGGTCTCGGAGAAAACCCACGCAGGTCACGGGGGGAACGTACTACAGAGGTCGGGATCGAACCCGGGTCTCTGGCGCTGTAAACGCTGTAAGGCAGCAACTCTACCGCTGCGCCACCGTGTCACACATATCTCAGCATATATTTGGTCATTCCCTGTTCTGCCTGCCCTCCCTTGTGACCTGATGTCAAATTCTGCTCGATATTTCTCTTGCGAAACATTTTGACATGCTTGGCTACATACATGGTGTTATATAAACGGCAGTTGTTGTTGTTCACACTAGTTGCCTTTTCACTCCACAGAGCCAATTTCTGTATTTTGCTTTCCTTACGTATCCTATCAAAACAGTTCCTCAGTACCCCCAATTACGAGAAAGAGGACAACTCAAAATTTCCTGTGAGATTTCCTCAAGCGTTTGTTTTCTGCAGCTAAATGACAAGTGCAAGGGTTTATGATTTTGCTTTGAACAGAAGAGATGCCATGCCAAGATTTCCGGAGTTTCATTTCGCTTCATCCACATGCGGTATCGATTCTGGAGCACGCACAAGCTTTTCAACTATTTCAGTGGTTCAGGAAATTCTACACAGAGCAGCCCCTCATTTCTGATATGGACATCTTTCTGAAAATATTGGCCTGGGTTTTTACCCTTCTCAGCAGGGGTCTATTTGTACAATGATGATTCAAGTGTTTATTTGCTATGTAATGTCATGTGGTGTGGACTGGGTTTTTGTCTGTGAGTGTGTTTTTGTATGCGTTACTCCTAATACTCCCCCCTTTCTCTTTCTCCCTCCCCCCCCCCTCTCTCCCCCTCTCTCTCTCCCTGTCTCTCTCCCCCTCTCCCTTTCCCTCTCTCTTTCTCGCCCCCTTTCTACCCCCTCTCTCTCCTGCCTCTCTCTCTCACCCCCCCTCTCTCTCCCCATCTCTCTCTCCCCCCAACTTTCTCTCTCTCGCCTCTCTCCCCCCCATCTCTCTCTCCCTCTCCCTCTCCCTCTCCCTCTCCCCATCTCTCTCCCTCTCCCCACAGGAATGAGTTGGAACGGCAGTTCCTGGAGCTGCTGCAGTTCAACATCAATGTGCCCTCCAGTGTTTACGCAAAGTATTACTTTGACCTACGGTCCTTGGCAGAAGCCAACAATCTGAGTTTCCCACTGGAACCACTCAGCAGAGACAGAGCGCAGAAACTGGAGGTGAGTGGCAAACAGAGACTTAGAGCGTAGAGACTTGGCCAGCTTCAAACCCAGCGGTGTGAATATTGACTTCTCTAACTTCAACTAACCCTTGCATCCCCTCTCTCTCCATCCCTCCACCACCCACGTCATTATACCAGCTTCAAAGTCGTCTTGTTGAGTCTCATTGTCTGTAACTCATTTGCACCTAGCCCACAGCTAACAATGGCCTGATTCCTTTATCATCGTTACTTTATTCATTCATTTGTTCCATATCTCTCTACATTGCCATCTACATCTCTGGGGGAAGGGAAACAAGAGATGAACGGATATAGAGAGATGTAGAACAAATGAGTAACAAATCCGGGTTGAGACGTGGTGGTAGAGTTGGAGAACGGGTGGAGTCACGGAGGGGGAGCAGAGAGAGAGGGCGTTGCAGAATTCTTGTCGGAGAGAAGAGGAGAGCTTCTTCAAAGTAGGCAAACCATGACGTGATTTGGCAGTGGAGCAGATGGATGTGTAGGAAGGAACTGCAGATGCTGGTTTAAACTGAAGAAAGACCCAAAAAGCTGGAGTAACTCAGCCGGTCAGATTCTCTGTTGTGAGATTTTGTTGAGACTATGGGTATGGCCGCTTTTTTTTCATATGTTGAGAAGGGGAGATTGAGTTTGATTTGAAGAGTCCTTGGGTAGCTGAAATTGATTGAAATGGATTATGTTAGGTTTTATCAGAGTCTACATATAGATTGGGCCAACCAAATTAGCAGCAGCGCTGAGGAGGAGGATTTCCTGGAATGTATACAAGATGGTTTTTAAACCAACATGTAGAAGAACCGACTAGAGGGCAGGCCACCCTAGACTGGGTGTTGTGTAATGAGGAAGGATTAGTTAGCGATCTTGTTGTGCAAAGCCACTTGGGCAACAGTGACCATAATATGGTGGAATTCTGCATTAGGATGGAAAGTGACACGGTTCATTCAGAGACTAGGGTCTTGAATTTAAAGAAAGGAGACTTTGAAGGTATGAGACGGGAATTGGCTAGGATAGACTGGCAAATTATACTTGAAGGGTTGACAGTGGTTGCAATGGCAAAGATTTAAAGACAGCATGGATCAACTCCAAAAATTGTTCATCCCCTGTCTGCCGAAAAAATAAAACGGGGAAGGCAACTCGACCGTGGCTAACGAGGGAAATCAAGGATAGTGTTAAATACAAGGAAGGGGCATATAAATTGGCTTGTGGAAGCAGCAGACCGGAGGACTGGGAGAAATTTAGAACTCAACAGCGGAGGACAAAGGGATTAATTACGAGGGGGGGGGGGGGGGAAGAGCATGAACGAAAGCTTGTGGGGAATATAAAAACTGACTGTAAAAGTTTCTTTAGGTATGTAAAAATGAAAAGATTAGTGATGACAAATGTAGGTCCCTTACAATCAGAGACAGGTGAATTTATATTGGGAAACAAGGAAATGGCAGAACAGTTAAATGAGTACTTTGGTCTGTCTTCACTAAGGAAAACACAAACAATCTACCAGAAATACTAGGGGACCGAGGATCTAGTGGGAGGGAGGAACTGAAGGGAATCCACATTAGTCAGCAAATGATGTTAGGTAAACTGTTGGGACTGAAGGCAGATAAATCCCCATGGCCTGATGTCTGCATCACAGTGTACTCAAGGAGGTGGCCCGAGAAATCGTAGATGAATTGGTGATCATTTTCCAATGTTCTCTCGACTCTGGATCAGTTCCTGTGGACTGGAGGGTAGCCAATGTAACTCCACTTTCTAAGAAAGGAGGGAGAGAGAAAATGGGGAATTATAGACCAGTTAGCTTGACATCGTTAGTGGGGAAAATGCTTCAGTCGATTGCTAAAGATGTTATAGCAGCGCATTGGTAAAGCAGTGACAGGATCGGTCAAAGTCAGCATTGATTTATGAAGGGGAAATCATGCTTGACTAATCTTCTGGGATTTTGTTAGGCTATAACATGTAGAATGAATAAGGGAGAGCCAGTGGATGTGGTGTATATAGTCTTTCAAAAAGCCTTTGACAAGGTCCCACACAAGAGATTAGTGTGCAAAATTAGAGCTCATGGTAGTGGGGGTAGGGTACTGACATGGATAGAGAATTGGTTGGCAGACAGGAAGCAAAGAGTAGGAATTAACAGACCATTTTCAGAATGGCAGGCGGTGACTAGTGGGGTGCCGCAAGGCTCGGTGCTGGAACCCCACATATTTACAATATATATTAACGATTTAGATGAGGGAATTAAATGTGACATCTCCCAGTTTGTGGATGACACGGAGCTGGCTGGCAGAGTGAGCTGTGAAGAGGAAACTATGAGGCTGCAAGGTGACTTGGATTGGTTGGGTGAGTGGGCAGATGCATGGCAGTTGCAGTATAATGTGGATAAATGTGAGGTTATGGCAAGGACAGGAAGGCAGATTATTATCTGAATGGTGTCAGATTAGGAAAAGGGGAGGTGCAATGAGACCTGGGTGTGCTTGTACATCAGTCACTGCAGGTACAGCAGGCAGTGAAGAAAGCTAATGGCATGTTGGCCTCCATTGCGAGAGGATTTGAGTTTAGGAGCAAGGAGGTCCTACTGCAGTTGTTCAGGGCCCTGGTGAGACCGCACCTGGAGTATTGTGTGCAATTTTGGTTTCCTAATTTGAGAAAGGACATTATTGTTATTGAGGGAGTGCAGCGTAGGTTCACCAGGTTAAATCCTGGGATGGTGGGACTGTCATATGATGAAATAATGGGTCAACTGGGCTTGTATTCACTGGAATTTAGAAGGATGAGAGGGCATCTTATAGAAACAAATAAAATTCTTAAAGGATTGGACAGGCTAGCCGCTAGATGCAGGAAAAATGTTCCCGAAGTTGGGGGAGTCCAGAACCAGGGGTCACAGTTTAAGAATAAGGGGTAAGCCATTTAGGACTGAGATGAGGAAAAACCTCTTCACCCAGAGAGTTGTGTTTCTGTGGAATTCTCTGCCATAGAAGGTAGTGGAGGCCAATTCACTGGATGTTTTCAAAAGAGAGTTAGCTTTAGCTCTTAGGGCTAAAGGAATCAAGGGATAAGTGGAAAAAGCGGGAACGGGGTACTGAGTTTAGATGATCAGCCATGATCATATTGAATGGCGGTGCTGGCTCGAAGGGCCGAATGGCCTACCCCTGCACCTATTTTCAATGTTTCTATTTGTTATAACTGTAGATTGCAATGATTTAGTGAGAACACACATATCTCAGAGGGCAAAATAATCAAGAGTGTTTTATTGTCAAATGTCCCAGATGGAACAATGAAATTCTTACCATGTGTCGGAAAGAATTGCAGATGCTGGTTTAAATCGAAGATAGACACAGAATGCTGGAGTAACTCAGCGGGACAGGCAGCATCTCTGGAGAGAAGGAATGGGGGACGTTTTGGGTCGAGACTCTTCTTCAGACTGATTTTCTTACTTGCAGCAGCACAACAGAATTTGTAAACATAGTACACAATATAATAAATGCGGAAAAAAAGCTCAGTGTGTGTGTGCACACGCACGCACACGCACACATTATAATCAAAACAGACAATAATAGTGTTCATTCTTGACAGATGAAACTCACTGGTGGATGAGCAATGATGCAGGTATTCATGGTGAGCTTTTTACAGTCACACAAGAGGCCAATGCACTGGAGATAGGGTTTGGTTTATTTCCTTTTGTGGTATCACCCAGCATTGGATAACATGAACTCGATGCGCTCTCCAAGGGTCAGGTAAAAATAATTCTCATTGTTCGGAGCATGCTGCCTTTCCAGAGCAGGTGTTTACTTCAATCCCTGATCATTTGTCAGACTCCGATACAGACCCGAGTCCCCAGCTGCCCGTGTCAAGGCTTTTGAAAAATTGCCTTCCTGCACCAAGAATGATTGTAATTTGAAGCACATTTAACCAACGATGCCTCAAATCTATTGTTTGATGAGGGATGAATATTGATTTCTCTAACTTCAAACAACCCCTGCATTCCCTCTCTCTCCATCCCTCCCCCACCCAAGTCGCAACACCTTCCCGTTCTTACCCAGCAAATAGCTAACAATGGCCCGTTTCCTGTTATTGAAACATATAAGATTATTAAGGGATTGGACACGCTAGAGGCGTGTTCCCAATATTGGAGGAGTCCAGAACCAGGGGCCACAGTTTAAGAATAAGGGGTAGGCCATTTAGAACGGAGATGAGGAAACACTTTTTCACCCAGAGAGTTGTGAATCTGTGGAATTCGCTGCCTCAGAAGGCGGTGGAGGCCAATTCTCTGGATGCTTTCAAGTTCGATAGAGCTCTTGAAGATAGCGGTGCCAGGGGATATGGTGAGGAGGCAGGAACGGGGTACTGATTGTGGATGATCAGCCATGATCACAGTAAATGGCGGTGCTGTCTTGAAGGGCCGAATGGCCTACTCCTGCACTGATTGTTTATTGTCTATGATCGCTACTTTTTTGCATTTCTTTCATTCATTTGTTCTATATCTCTCTCTGCATCATCTCTCGTTTCCCTTTCCCGTGACGTTCAGTCTGAAGAAGGGTCTCGACCTGAAACTTACAATAACCCTTGCATTCACTCTCTCTCCATCCCTCCCCCACCCAAGTCTCACCAGCTTCTTGTTTTCACTCAACAAACACCTAACAACGGCCTGTTTCCTTTTATCATCATCTATTTTTTGGCGTATCTTTCATTCATTGTTCTTTATCTCTCTACATCATCGTCTATGTCTCCTGTTTCCCTTTCCCCTGACGAGTCTGAAGAAGGTTTCAAACCGAAACGTCACCCATTCCTTCTCTCCTGAGATGCTGCCTGTCCCGCTGAGTTACTCCAGCATTTTGCGTCTATCTCTGGCAACTGCAGTGCTCGTCCTACTGCAAGCTTGATGAGTTTGCCCTGGATAGTGGTTCTGAAAGTGAGAGGTACCAGAAGTGATGTTCAGTGGGGAAGACCCGGATAAGTGGATCATTTAACCTCTTCTGTAAAGAGATTTGTGGATAATTACCAGTACAAGACTGCACGATTACCTTTTTCTATAATTGACATGACATCCAGCGACACAATTCTTTAATGGCTTTCACTGGTTGCACTGTTTTTTATAAGGATTTTATTTGCACAGTAAAGCCTTTATTGTCAACCATAGCTTGTTCTTCACATTGGTAGAGAAATCTCGGATAGGAAGGAACTACACAGTGGAATCTTTATCGTCACAAAGCAGGTGTTGTTAAAAAAACAAGTGGCAACAAAACGGAAATATATCCCGGTGAGGATCATGTGAGGCTGATGCTGATGTCCACTGCTAGTGTTGAAAAGAAAAATGACAAACGATGGAAAACAGAAATAAATGTGATGAGCAGACACCAGAGATAATGCCAGATAAATCCTATGTTAAGCCTTCTCAGCTGGCCTTGTTGGAAGCAGAGTGATTCCTATTACTGTCTTTTGTCCATTTAACCATATAACAATTACAGCACGGAAACAGGCCATCTCGGCCCTACAAGTCCGTGCCGACACAACTTTTTTTCCCTTAGTCCCACCAGCCTGCACTCATACCATAACCCTCCATTCCCTTCTCATCCATATGTCTATCCAATTTATTTTTAAATGATACCAACGAACCTGCCTCCACCACTTCCACTGGAAGCTCATTCCACATCGCTACCACTCTCTGAGTAAAGAAGTTCCCCCTCATGTTACCCCAAAACTTCTGTTCCTTAATTCTGAAGTCATCTCCTCTTGTTTGAATCTTCCCTATTCTCAAAGGGAAAAGCTTGTCCACATCAACTCTGTCTATCTCTCTCATCATTTTAAAGACCTCTATCAAGTCCTCTCTTAACCTCCAGAGAATAAAGACCTAACATTCAACCTATCTCTGTAACTTAGTTGTTGAATGCTAAGCCTTCTCAGCTGGCCTTATTGGAAGCAGAGTGATTCCTATTACTGTCTTTTGTCATAGAGTCTTACAGCATGGAAACAGGCCCAACATGCTCACACCAGCCAATATGTCCCCATCTACACTAGTCTCCCCCCCCCCCCCCCCCCCCCACCTGCGTTTGGCCGATATCCCTCTAAACCTGTCCTCTCTAGGTACCTGTTTAAATGTTTCTTAAACGTTGCAATAGTCCCTACCTCAATTACCTCCATCGGCAGCTCGTTCCATATGCCCACCACCCGATGTGTAGAAAAAGTCACCACTCAGGTTCTTATTAAATCTTTTCCCCCCTCGCCTTAAACCTATGTCCTCTGGTTCCCGATTCTCCTACTCTGGGCTGAAGACTGCACATTTACTTGACCTATTCATAGAAACATAGAAAATAGATGCAGGAAGAGGCCATTCGGCCCTTCGATGAATCCTCCCACGATTTTGTACATTTTACTGATATAACATTTTTCCTTGCGGTGAATACATTCAAGGATTCAGGGTTTCTGAGGAAAGGAATTTCAAAGACTGCTAGTCCATTTGAGAAAAACCCTTCCTCGGCTCTGCCACCTATTCTGAGACCACGTACTCTGCTCCTCGACTCACCAAAAAGGGGAAATAACCTCTCAGCCATCTCCCTGTCAAGTTCCTTCAGAATCTTCTATGTTTCAATACATTCGCCCTTCACTCTTTTAACCTCCAGTGAGTGCAGACCCAACTTGTTCAACCTCTTCAGAAAACAATTCTTCCATACCCAGGATAATCCCAGAGAACCTTTTCTGTACGGCTTCCTGTGGTAATACTTCTTAAGACGACCTAAACTGTTCACCTGGTAATCTAGGATAAATGCAAAAATGCTGGAGTAACTCAGCGGGACTGGCAGCATCAGAAGCAGTCAGCCTGAAGAAGGGCCTCGACACGAAACGTCACCCATTCCTTCTCTTCAGAGATGCTGCCTGTCCCGCTGAGCTACTCCAGTTTTTTGTGTCTATCTTTGGTTTAAACCAGCATCTGCAGTTCCTTCCTACACACAGTAATCTAGATGTTGTTCACGTGTCAATAAGGACCAAGGCTCCATGCACCTTCTCAACCACCTGCTGTGCGTGAATTCTAGGATTTTATGGCCTGTGTATGAGTCCCTCGGTGTTGTTACTTTCTGCAATCTATGGCCTTTTAAATAATGCGTTTTACCCTGATTGCTTCCAAAGGTAACACTTCTCATTTTCCCTCATTATACTCCATTTGTCAACTCTTTGATCACCTGCTTAACCTCTCTGTGAATTGCCTGCACCTTTCTCACACCTTCCAACATTAGCATCATCTGCAAATTTGGCTGCAGTGCCTCTCCACTTGAAGCCTCTAAGTCAATAATCCTTAGGCCCCCTTCGGTCATGTCGGACCAAGGGTGTCTCCAGGGTGCTATTCCCTATAAGGAGGATGCCTGTGCGTGACTTTGTTTAACGTGGGGAGACTGGTGCACAGACACCCACCCCATGGTCCTTGACAGATCTGGATCAGGATCCAGGGGCATGGAGTCCCAAGATGACCGGAGACTTTTGTCTGCTGCAGCCTTCATCTGCCTACCCAGCCGTTGTGACGCTCCACTAAGGTCAGCCATCATCCTCCGCCTGTTCCACCGTTGAGGCCTTGGTTGGATGGCGCTTTGTCAAGGACCTCCTCCGACCTTACCACCATGGGTGGCCCTACCAGGAGCATCGCTCCAGACGGCATCGCTCTCAGGATCTCAGGTCCACACAAACGCTTCTCCACCACGACAAGGTGACCATCCACGGAGATAATAGACCAGGGATATAAAAGAAAAATAGGGACAGTTGTGGGCCACCCAGCCCCTCGAGCCTGTCCCACCATGCAATATGATCACGGCAGATCTGACCAAAGCAGTAGTGCTTATGTGCCAATTCCACACAGCCCTCAATTCCCCAATCTACCGTTGTTGTGATTGCAGTGCTAGATAGCAGATATTCTAGATCACAGTGCTGAACTACTATCTAGCTCTTTGATGTCCCTCGCATTATCCTTAACTGGTCTTTGCTGGCTTTACCTTGCACTAAACGTGATTCTATCCTTATGTATCCATACACAGTAAATGGCTCGATTGTAATCATGTATTATCTTCCCGCTGACTGGTCAGCTTGCAACAAAAAGCTTTTCGCTGCACCTCGGTACACGTGACAATAAACAAAACTGAACTCAAGATCTGTCACAATTTTGCCAACATCCCCCCCAATGATCTGGCCTCCGCAAGCTGCCTGAGGCAGAGAATCGCAGGGAGTCAGCATCTACCCGCTACAAGTGGGACTACCTCCACATGCACCAGTTTTAGAATGTCTGCATGCTGATCTTGTAACTGTACACCTTCTTTTAATACATCTCTCAAACGTGATAACATCTCACCATTTATCCTGTTATTCCCTCTTGGGTGTTTCAATAAGATCTCCACTCATTCTTCTCAAAGCCAAAGAATGGAATCCAATTTCTTCATCAATATCACGAATGAAATAACCCTCTCATCCCTGGAATCAAGAATCTTTGGGTTGCACTTTGTCAACTGCCTTTTGAAAATTCCAAATACATGTTCTCCTCGTTCCACTCTGAGGGACCTTTTCTCAAAAAACTGTAACTAAACTCGTCAGACATGATTCCGTTTTCACAGAGCCATTTGGACTTTGCCATGATCGGGATACAACTTTTGAGATGTTGTGATAATACTTTCTTAATAATAACCTGTAATGCTCAGGTTCATATAAATACACCTCACAAGTTCTCCGAAATGGACGCTCTTGGGTTCATCTTTTTTTAGTTTGGTTTGGTTTGAGAAACAGCATGGAAACAGGCCATTCGGCCCACCGAGTCCGCACTGTCCAGTGATCCCCGCACATGAACACTATTCACCGCACACTAGGGACAATTTACACTGATACCAAGCCAATTAATCTACATACCCGAACGTTTGTGGAGTGTGGAAGGACACTAAAGATCTGGGAGAAAACTCGCGCAGGTCACGGGGAGAACGTACAAATTCCGTACAGACAGCATCCGTAGTTGGGATCGAACCTGGGTCTCCGGTGCTGCAAGCGCTGTAAGGCAGCAACTCTACCGCTGCGCCACCGTGCCGCCACACCACATTTTTAAGCACATGACCTGAATACTAAACATGCCATGAATCCATCATTCACTGCAACCATTGCCATTCTACCAGCAGTAATAGTAAGACAATGGTATCGATAGTCAGGATGAGAATGTAGTCTGCTTAGCTCATCTACCGCCACAACAGGTCCACGGATGATGCCATCTCCCTGGCCCTGATGCTCAACCCTGGAACAACTGGATAAGAGAGACACCTATGTCAGACTCCTATTCAGAGACTACAGCTCTACATTTAATACCATTATACCATCCAAGCTCATCACCAAACTCAAGGGACTTGGGAGTTAGACTCATCTGTGCAACGAGATCCTCGACGTCTTGACCAACAGATTCCATTCAGTAGAGGACAGGGGACAAATCATCCTCTACGATCATCCTCAACACTGGTGCTCTGCAAGGATGTGTTCTCAGCCCCCTTCTTTATTCCTCGTACACCCATGTTTATCGGCGACTCGTATGAAAAACACACACATGGTGAAATCCAACTTTATTCCATTAAGTACACAGGAAGATTCAAACAGCCAGCTGCTCGCGTCTGGCTTTACTGACTATAGTGCCCGAGCGAGAGAGAGAGAGAGAGAGAGAGCCTTTGTGTAGTACCGCAATACCATGTAAAGGGTGGCATGTACATATGTGTGGTGAAGGTTATAAATGGCATGAATTAATAAGGGTTAATCTGCATCCTTCCTCTTCAAGAAGTAAATCATATATACAATACAATACAATGCAATATTTATTGTCATTTGAACCTCAGTGAGGCTCAAACAAAACTCTGTTTCTACAGCCATACAAACATACAAACTTTTCCTACTAGACACACAACCAATTCACACAAACATCCATCACAGTGAACCTCCTCCTCACTGTCATGGAAGGCAAGGTCTTTTCTCTCCCCTGCTCTCCATTTTTCTCCCTATGTTGAAGCCCCAGGCGGGCGATGGTAAGTCACACGGCCATTTTAGGCCGCGCCGGGCGATGTAAGGCCCCATGTGAGCCCATAAAACTGACCAGGTCATGCACAGTTCAGGTATAGCCGGTAAATTTTCCAATTAGCGGGTTTGGCTTGCAGACACGACCTGCACATGTACGATAAAAACCTCCAGCAGACACCTCATCCTTCACTGGGGAAGCAAGTCCCTTATCGGGTGAATGCGGAGGAGAAGACACCGGTGGAGTTTGGGGCACCGGGGAAGGCAGGGATGGTGCTGGCACTGCCAGAGGAATTGCCGGAGCAGCATTCGCAGAGCGTGAGGGGAGACCAGCGGGCTGGTCCGGGTAGTGACGTGGAGGTGCCGGTTCATCAACCAGGAGAAGGTGTTGGCGGGTTCGCCGATAGATGCCGTTGTCAATACTGGTTCTGCGGTGGACCCCAGAATGACTCCGAGGTGGTCGTAACCTCGGAGTGACTGCAAGCGGACAACCTTGAAGCGGAGAGCTGGTTTTATGGTAGTATTTTCTTTGTATGTTGCGGCGGGGTTGGAGCTGGGATTGGATAACTGACGGTACACTAACTTGTGGGTCTAGTAGTTGCTTGGCCATAGGGAGAGTGGAGCGGGTTCGCCGTGACATGAGCCGTTCGGCTGCAAATCCCAGGAGAGGGTCGCATACGATGTTCCGAAAGTCGACATCAGAGCCGGCCCAGCGTTCCATTAGTTCTTTTGCGCTTTTCACCATGCGCTCAGCCAGGCCGTTGAAGTGTGGGTACTTGGGGCTGCTGGCAATGTGGTGGAAGTCCCAGTTTTTCGCAAAATTCTTGCAAAACTCTTTTCGCAAAAGAGTTGACTGGAGAACTGAGGCCCATTGCCTGAGAGTAGCTTTAGGGATGCTCCATGGACAGAGAAGTGGCGAGTGAGTTTTTGAATGACCAGGGCTACCGAGCAAGTCGATTTCAAACCATCCTGAGTAGAACCAGGTATTGTTTGCCGTGCCATTGATGTCGGCTGCCATTGTGGACCAGGGTAAGTCTGGTGTGGGGGTGCGGGAGAAGTGGTTGTTTCTGTTGGTGTGGGGTCAGGCTGTTGCAAATCGGGCAGGCAGCAACCTTCTCGAGAATGTAGTCAGCCATGTCTGGCCAGAACAGCATACCTTTAGCATGTTGGAGGGTTATTTCTGCAGTGGGACGGCCCCCATGGACAATATCAAAGCACTTGCTGTGAAGCGACGTCGGGATGCCCGCCTTGTGTCCTTTCATTATCATGCCGTCCTGAATGACCAGGATAGGGAAAAATGGGCGGGCAGCTTGTGGCAGATGGTGCTGTTTTCTGGCCAGCCGTGGCGGATGACAGTGGCCAGCGATTGTAGCATTTTGTCTGCAGCTGTTTGTGACTCTAGGATGTTTAAATCGGCAGATGGGAGGCAGGAGACCATCATAACCGTGTACCCCTCATGCTCATCATCAGACAGGTGGTTTTCACAGGTTGGGCGAGGTGCCCTTGAGAGGGTGTCAGCCAAGTGTATGTCCTTACCACGTCTGTAGGTTAGTCTGATGTCATATCTCTGTGGTTCCATCATCATGCATTGTAAGCGCGCTGGTGCCGTGTGGATCAGCTGACTGAGGATACTGACCAGGGGCTGGTGATCTGTTTCAATCATGAACGGGTTGCCAAAGATAAAGTCCTTGAATTTCTTGCAGGCAAAGGTTACTGCAAGGAGCTCCTTTTGGATTTGAGCGTCGCGCTGTGCAGTGTCGGTCATGGTGCGGGAGGCATAGGCAACTGGTCTGGAGCCCTTTCTGTCGTCTTGTAGACAAGCAGCGCCCAGTCCATACTGGGAGGCATCACAGGTGAGGGTGACGGGTAATTTGGCATCAAAGTACGCGAGGGTTGGGGCGCAAGACATTAGTTGTTTGAGGGTTTCAAATGCCCTCTGCTGGTGTTGGTGCCAGGACCAGTGCCTATCCTTGTGGGTCAGTTGTCACAGTGGGGCTGATAGTTCGCTGAAGTTTGGGATGAATTTTCCCAGGTAGTTTACCATGCCTAAGAATTGTTGTAGAGCAGTCACGTCCATAGGTGCTGGCATTTTGTTGATGGCAATGGTTTTAGACGGGTCTGGCCTGAGTCCGTTGTTGGTGAACACGTGGCCCATATAAGTCACTTAGTCGACCCGAAACCTGCACTTGAGAGGGTTGAGTTTGAGATTTACTTCCCTGGCAAGACCTAGGACCTGTTTTAGGTTTGAGTCATGTTCTTGTGCATTGCGCCCGGTGACCAGGATGTCGTCCACAATTATGTTTAACGTGGGTAACTAGCTAAGAGTTGTTCCATAGTACGCTGGAAAACCTCACTGGCTGAGTTGATGCCAAATGGCATTCATAAAAATCGGTAACGTCCGAAGGGCGTCGCGAATGTGGTTAACATGGAGGATGCATCGTCTAGTGGCATTTGCCAAAATGAGTTCTTTGCATCTCGGACAGAAAAAAAACTGTGGCTTTACCCAGGTTGGCAGCGACTTCTTCCACGGCCCGTATTGGGTGGTGTGGCCGTTTAATGGCAGCATTTAAATCCTTAGGGTTGATGCAGATCCTTATTTCGTCTTTGTTCTTCTTGACTGCTGCAACCATGGTGGAGACCCAGGAGGAGGGGTCGTTGACAGGGGCTTTGACCCGGTCTATCATTGCGTGCGGGATTTTGTGAGGAGAACGAATGACGGTACAACTTCCTTGTCGGTCACAATGCTGTATTCTGTGGAAAGCTTGCCCAGCTGATTGTCAAAAAGGTCTTTGTATTGTCCGTGTAGTTATTGGGTAGGACTTTGAGAGGTCGACAGCTACACAGATACACAGTTTTGCTGAAGAAAACTAGGTTCATATTACGGCATCATTGCCCAGAAGGAGGGGCACCTCCCCTGTTACGATGAAAAATTCTAAGTCGTAAACTTGACACGCTAGATGGCATTGTAATGTAATGGGGTTGTCCCACTGTACGAGTTAATTCAAGAGTTCTCCCAAGTTTCCTCTGATTCGAACTCGGAGAATTACGGTAATAGCCGCTCATAGTCTAGTTTTGTCTAGTTTAAGTTTTTTGGTTTTTAGTTGTGTGTGTGTGTGGGGTGGGGGGGGGGGGGGGGGGGGGTTGAAACGGGGCTTGCTGTCTCTCCCTTCGGGCGATGCGACTTTTTTGTCGTATCCCCCTTCTTTGCCTCCGTCTGCGCTGAGGCCTAATGGCGGAGCTGGCGACCTCGAGACTCCAGAGGCAGAGCCAGTCAGGACTTGCCCTGGGCTCGCTTCCGTGAGGGCGGTCCGGCTCGGGGCTGGAACGCCGCTCCCGTGAGGGGCTGTGACGCTCCCGTGAGGGCGGCCTGGTGCGGCGTTGAGACCCAGGTTGAGGGAGGAATGGCACTCACGTGAGGGCGATCCAGTTAGGGGCTGGAACGGTGCTCCGGTGGCTGGGACGGCGTTCTGGCGGCGGTGACCTGAGTCCTGGGTTTAGCCGCGGGCCGGCGGCTGCGTCCGCTGGACTGGAGGGCGGCAGCTTCGACCACCCCGGGCCGCGGTGTTTGAGCCGGCCCGTTTGCGGGGTTCGGTGAGCCGCGGGACTGTTTGTACCATCGCCCGGTGGGGTATCACCTCAGCGCAGAGGGAGAAGAGGAGGGAAGAGATTGCAGCCCTAAGATTTTTGCCTCCACCACAGTGAGGAGGTGCTTGGAGGACTCACTGTGGTGGATGTTAATTTGTGTTTAGTGTGGTTTATTATTGTATTATTGTATGTATGACTGCAGGCACGAAATTTCGTTCAGACCGTAAGGTCTAAATGACAATAAAGGTAATTCTAATTCTAATAAGTACTCGAGGCTCTCGTGGACATTTTTCAAGATGTTGAAAAATCTTCACGCTTATCACGTTTCCCGAGTACCTGCCGTTAGCGTTACGAGCTGCTAAGAGACGTCCCGAGCTCCGACGTACTCGCTACATACATTCTACCTGCTTCCACGAGTTTGATTTTTTCTTTAAACTTGAGAGAGCTCTTGGGTGAACTTGTGCACTGGGACTGGCCCATAACCATACCAACTGGTTGAAATTACCCCCCACCAAATGGATGTAACTTCGAGTTTGTTTTCAGAACAGTTTCGTTGTTGTGAATTCTTTGGAAGTCTGCCAGCGAGATCATGCTACATCTCGTCCCCATGTCTATCTTAGCAGCAACCTTGGTGTTGTTGATACTGAGCGTTGTCATGGGATCACTGTCTGTAGCCACAGAATCGGGAATGTATGTTTTGGCTGACTTCTGGCTGGTGCTGTGGTTGTGGTTCTGCTGTTTCAGTCAGTGCCTCGTGGGAGAGTGTGGGTTCAAGTGCATAGAGAGATTGTTGTGACTGGGCCCTGTTGGCATGGGCGCGGCAGCACCGGATAAAGTGGCCTTTCCTTTTACAACAGTGCCATAAGCGAGGCATTGCTCATGAAATTTCAGGTCTGAGCCACTGCAATTACTACAGTTATTGACTAGATGATGTTACTTTCCCTGGGGGTTTAGGCGATTGTTGAGGGGTAATGTTTGTCGTGGGGACCTACAGAAGGCATGGCCATCATAGGCAGAGTGTGGCTCTGGTCCCAAGGCTTAGGTATGGGTATCAGTGTATTCTGCAACCCAGCAGGTACGTTCAACCTTATCAAGTGTAAGCTCCTCATCCTGGAGTAATTGATTTCACACCTTATCATTCAGGATGCCATATACGAGTCGGCCGCGGTTGAGCGTGTCACGGTCTCGGAAGTGGCATCTGGATGCAATGTTCTTAAGGGCACCAATGTAGGATTCAACCATGTCGCTCTCTTGTTGGCTGCGGGAAACAAACTTGTGGTGCTCCATGATAACGTTGGTGCGAAGTTGCCACAGGTCTCTAAACTTTCGGAGGAGGCAGGCCGGGTCTCTGATGGATTCTGCTGGGGTCACCACATATGTTACCGGATCGGTATGTTCTGGGGCATAGTGGGAATCCTGTGTCCGCAGGGCAGCCAATGTTCCCGCTACATTGAGGAGAATTGTCGCAATGGTGTGGGGTGTAGCTGCAGGGTGGGCAGCATCAATGAAAATCCCGAATTCCACCTCGAAGATGCACCCACCGTTCAGCAAGCTCACTGTCGAACACCAAAGGATCTGGTTGGTCTGCGTAAGGATCTATCCATGATTCGACGTAAAAAAAATAAACTAAAATAAATTCAGGCAAAATAGTTGGAGACGTGATTCAAGACTCTGACACCATGTTTATCGAAGACCCATATGAAAAACACACATTAAGTACACAGGAACATCCAAACAGCCAGCTGTTCGCGCCTGGCTTTACTGACTAGAGTGCCTAAGCGAGAGACAGAGAGAGAGAGTATTTGTGTAGTACCGTAATACCATGTAAAGGGTGGCATGCACATATATGTGGTGAAGGTTATAAATTGCATGAATTAATAACGGTTAATCTACAACCCATGTCTGCGCAGCCAATTACAAATCTAATTCAATGTACCAAATTCACAGACGACACCACCGTTGTGGGCTGGATATAAAATAATGATGAAACGGAGTATCAGGAAGGTGATTGAGAACCTTGTGTCCTAGTGTGGAGACAGCAACAACGTTTAAGAAACATTTAGACGGACACATGGATAGAATAGGTTTATTGGGGCCAAATGCAAGCAGGTGGGACTAGTGTAGATGGGGCATGTTGGTTAACGTGAGAAAGATGGGCCGAAGGGCCTGTTTCCACACTGAATGACTCAAGAACCAGTGGATGTGGTGTATCTGGACTTCCAGAAGGCTTTCGACAAGGTCCCACATAAGAGATTAGTATACAAACTTAAAGCACATGGCATTGGGGGTTCAGTATTGATGTGGATAGAGAACTGGCTGGCAAACAGGAAGCAAAGAGTAGGAGTAAACGGGTCCTTTTCACAATGGCAGGCAGTGACTAGTGGGGTACCGCAAGGCTCAGTACTGGGACCCCAGCTATTTACAATATATATTAATGATCTGGATGAGGGAATTGAAGGCAATATCTCCAAGTTTGCGGATGACACTAAGCTGGGGGGCAGTGTTAGCTGTGAGGAGGATGCTAGGAGACTGCAAGGTGACTTGGATAGGCTGGGTGAGTGGGCAAATGTTTGGCAGATGCAGTTTAATGTGGATAAATGTGAGGTTATCCATTTTGGTGGCAAAAATGGGAAAGCAGATTATTATCTAAACGGTGGCCGATTGGGAAAGGGGGAGATGCAGCGAGACCTGGGTGTCATGGTACACCAGTCATTGAAGGTAGGCATGCAGGTGCAGCAGGCAGTAAAGAAAGCGAATGGCATGTTGGCTTTCATAGCAAGAGGATTTGAGTATAGGAGCAGGGAGGTTCTACTGCAGTTGTATAGGGTCTTGGTGAGACCACACCTGGAGTATTGCGTGCAGTTTTGGTCTCCAAATCTGAGGAAGGACATTATTGCCATAGAGGGAGTGCAGAGAAGGTTCACCAGACTGATTCCTGGGATGTCAGGACTGTCTTATGAAGAAAGACTGGATAGACTTGGTTTATACTCTCTAGAGTTTAGGAGATTGAGAGGGGATCTTATAGAAACTTACAAAATTCTTAAGGGGTTGGACAGGCTAGATGCAGGAAGATTGTTTCCGATGTTGGGGAAGTCCAGGACAAGGGGTCACAGCTTAAGGATAAGGGGGAAATCCTTTAAAACCGAGATGAGGAGAACTTTTTTCACACAGAGAGTGGTGAATCTCTGGAACTCTCTGCCACAGAGGGTAGTTGAGGCCAGTTCATTGGCTATATTTAAGAGGGAGTTAGATGTGGCCCTTGTGGCCAAGGGGATCAGAGGGTATGGAGAAAAGGCAGGTACGGGATACTGAGTTGGATGATCAGCCATGATCATATTAAATGGCGGTGCAGGCTCGAAGGGCCGAATGGCCTACTCCTGCACCTAATTTCTATGTTTCTATGTTTCTAATGTAGGAGAAATTCAGGATTATTGGGTCAGGACAAGAAATTGGAGTAAAGTAGGATCAATATGATTGCATTGAATGGTGCAACAGGTAGAGGGGCCAAATAGCCTCCTGTTGCTTCTGTCTTATGGTCTTGTATTCTTATATGTGCTGAGGTGACAGCCTCATTGGGGCAGTAACTCCTAGTGATCCTCTTTCAGATGCAATTGAACATCGATGAAAATAGGAAATGTAGTGGACCAACTCCCTTCTCCAGCCTGCCCTTCCATGTTGTGTGTGTGTGGCTGATCTGCCACAGAAACCTAAGCTCCAGTAATGCTGCCCATCCTGCTGAGTTACCCCCGCATTCTGTGTCGATCTGTGGCTTCAATCATCAGGGAGTTTAACGAAATAAAGCTAGTGTTCTGATGTTGCAGCTTAACTTCTCCTTCCTTAATTAGCACTCCTGTAACAAAGCCAACGTTTTGTTAAATATCCACACCTTTGCAAGTATGTGGTTTTCATCAGATATTTGCTGCGTTGCTTCAAAGATGCATTTTGGTCTTTAGAATTGAATACATTTTATTGAATAAATTTTTGAATATTGAATTGAATTGAATAAATTTTATTAGCCAAGTATGTGTACATACAAGGAATTTGCCTTGGTGCTTTGCTCGCTCGCAAGTAACAACACGATATAGTAAACAATTAAGAATAAAACATTATAATTTAAATATTTTAAGAATCAAATAAAATACCAGAGCAAAAGGAGGCTACAGATTTTTGTTTGTTGAGTAGAGCTACTGCTCGTGGCAAAAAGCTGTGTTTATGTCTCTCTGTGGCGGCTTTGACAGTCCGGAGTCGCCTTCCAGAGGGAAGTGATTCAAAGAGTTTGTGGCCAGGGTGAGAGGGGTCAGAGATGATCTTACCCGCTCGTTTCCTGGCCCTTGCATTGTACAGTTCATCAATGGGGGGAAGGTTGCAGCCAACAATCTTCTCAGCTGATCGTACGATTCGCTGCAGCCTCCAGGTGTCGTGCTTGGTGTCTGAGCCAAACCAGACCATGGTGGAGAAGGTGAGGACAGACTCTATGATGGCAGCATAAAACTGGACCATCATTGCCTGTGGCAGAGTGTGCTTTCTCAGCTGCCGCAGGAAGTACATCCTCTGTTGTGTGGAGTCGATGGTGGCCCCCTCCCCATTTAAGGTCCCTGGAGATGATGGTTCCAAGGAACTTAAAAGACTCCACAGATGTGACTGCAGTGTTGTTGATGGGGAGTGGGGGGAGGGGAGCTCTCCTAAAGTCTACAATCCACTGTCTTAAAAGCATTGAGCTCCAGGTTGTTGCGATGGCACCAGGCCGCCAGCTGTGTCACTCCCTGTCCATATGCAGATTCCTCCCCATCCTGGATGGATCAGTCCAATCAGGGACTTTTGAATACAGTATATGATTAACATGGAAATTAAATACAATTCTCACAGCTGTCCCCACTAATTATAGGCTTGAAGTTGATTTATATTAGCATATATAAATGCAGCTTGCAAGCCAGAAGAGGATGATAATTAACCTCCTTGATGTGTAAATGAACCGTATTTATTTACTCAGTAAAACTGTGTGTTAGCTGACAATTAAATCAAAGGGGATAAAAGGTTTTGCTTTAAGTGTTAAAAGGTCAAATGGCACACAAGTTGTGTGGTTGTCAATGCTGGTTCTGCCTGATTGAATAACCTTCAGGAAAAGATCATCTATAAATCCAAAAATGAAGATGGAGAGGGAGTGAAAGCAAGGATTACTTGAAGTTAGAAAAGGCAATATTCATGCCGCTGGGGTGTAGGCTGCTCAAATGAAAAATTAGCTGCTGTTCCTCCAATTTGAACTGGGCCTCACTCTGACAGTGGAGGAGGTCAGTGTGGGAATGGGGGCGTAGATAAAGTGTGTAGCTCCCGATATTCCGGAATAGTTTTTTTTCCAATTGTGGAGGAAGGAACTGCAGATGCTGGTTTACACCGAAGATAGGCACAAAAAGCTGGAGTAACTCAGCGGGACGGGCAGCATCTCTGGAGAGAATGAATTGTTGACGTTTTGGGTCGAGACCCTTCTTCAGACAGTCAGGGAAGAGGGAGACAAGAGATAAGGAAGGGTAAGGTGTGAAAATGAGACATCAAAGGGGACCAAGTTCAAGGGAAATATAAAATATTAGAATCATTGTCAGCTGGGAGAAGGTGACAACGAAACATACAGAGATACCATTCAATCAGTGGGACAAGCAGACTGGTCGGAGAACTAGGAAGGGGGCGGGATGGAGAGGGAGTGAAAGCAAGGATTACTTGAACTTCGAAAAGGCAATATTCATGCCGCTGGGGTGTAAGCTGCTCAAATGAAAAATTAAGTGCTGTTCCTCCAATTTGAACTGGGCCTCACTCTGACAGCGGAGGAGGTCAGTGTGGGAATGGGGGGGTGGGGAGATAAAGTGTTTTGCAACCGGAAAATCAGGTAGGTTTTGGTGGACTGAGCGGAGGTGTCCAACAGTCGCCGAGCCTGCGCTTGGTCTCGCGATGTACAGGATGTTGCCTGTCCCAGAGATAGGTGGAAAATACTACAGTAACTCAGCGGGCCAGGCAGCATCTCTGGAGAGATGGAATGGGTGACGTTTCAGGTCGACCCTGAAGAAGGGCCTTGACCTGAAACGTCACCCACTCCTTCTCTCCAGAGGTGGCTGCCTGTCCCGCTGAGTTACTCCGGCAAACTGTGCCTGTCTTCGGTGTAAATCAGCCTCTGCTGTTCCCCCCCTACATATGTCGCCCGTCCCGCTCCAGAGATACTCCAGCATTTTGTGTCTTTTCTAATTGTGAGTTTGTGTGCTTGGCCGTGCATTTATAACCTCGGTCTCCTTTGGATTTTCCAGGCACTCTCCCGGCTATGTGAGGACAAATACAAGGACTTGAGGAAATCTGCACGGAAGCGCTCAGCCAGCGCGGACAATCTGACTGTTGTCCGATGGTGCCCGGCCATTATTCCTTAACGCTGGGCAGCTTTGCTTGAAGACACATGCTATCATCCATCCAGTTTTTGTCTGGGGGAAGAAAAGAAAAAAAAATGACGAGACTTCATTAGACTTTGGCTAGATGCCTTCACAGTGCCTCCATCTTCTGTAGCACAGGAAAATGGAAACATCTCAATTGAGAGAACAAAACTGAATCAATGAGAAAGGACTTTCATTTCTAGCATCTTCACTGCCTCCGAACCGCACCACCACTCCCCCCGCAATAGGGGCTTCAACACAATGGGGGGGGGCCCACAGCCGACAAAAATGAAACGGGCGACACGAGATAGCAGACGCTGGAATCTGGAACGAGAGGAAAAAAAGACAAAACAAAAGTTCTGGAGAAACTCGGGCGGCATCTGTGGAGGAAAATGACCAGACGACCGACCGCCTCGGTAACCCCTCCTCAAATCGATGGGAAAGGCGATCTGCAGAGTAAAAACCCAAGAGGAGAAATGTCATTCTTGACTGTTGGCTTGTTTGTGGATAAGAGGTTTGCTTTCAAATACACAGCTGAAGCAGCTTGTGAGCAAATTTGATCTTAATTTATTCTAAGCCTGGCAAAAATTCACGGTGAACAATTTTACGGGCGTGACAAAGCCGAACCACCCCGTGTGAAACGCCACGATATGCCGACGATGATCTGCTGTGTTTCAGAATCCATTTTAATGACGTGCTCTAACAGTTGACTAATTGCACCCATTCCGCACCACCCACCCCAGACAGGCAGTGTTTCCCCCAGTGGAGACAAGTCCACACCATCTTTTCACCCTTGTGTGAAGCCATCATAAGATGTACACTGCTCTAATGCAGCTGTTTCCCCATACCTAATTAAAATGCAGTACTGTGGGTCAAAATCAATTGATATATTCCATGGTAACACATGTTAATGCTTTTTATTCCAGTTTGTTACCTTTTTTTGATGCTCTTGCAGTAGAGCTCTGTGCATGTTTACTTTAGAGATACAGCGCAGAAGCAGGACCTTTGGACCACCGAGTCCGCGCCGACCAGCTATCACCCCCCCCCCCCCAAGTACACTAGCACTATCCTACACACGCCAGGGACAATTTACAATTTTTACAGATGCCAATTAACCTACAAACTTGTACGTCTTTGGCGTGTGGGAGGAAACCGGAGCACCCAGAGAAAACCCACGTGGTCACCGAGAGAACATACAGACTCGTACAGACAGTAGCCACAGTCGGGATCGAACCCGGGTCTCTGGAGCTGTAAGGCAGTAGCCCTACCGCTGCACCACAATGCTGCCAATGTGACAGAGATAGTCCAGTAACACACAATTTAACGTGGATTGTTAGAATAGCCAATACTCCTTTCATATTATTTGTTTTTTGATATATTTGAGGGTTTCTTTCACATTGGTAATATCCACATGTCCAGCTAACATGTTAGCATTCATGTCTTTACGATTATATTCCAGAGAGCATTCACCGTCCTAATATCCTGATTGTATATGTGGGAACAGCAGATGCTGGTTTACACTGAAGACAAGACACAAAATGCTGGAGTAACTCAGCGGGACAGGCAGCTTCTCTGGAGAGAAGGAATGGGTGATGTTTGAAAAAGTCCGAAGAAGGGACTCAACCCAAAACGTCACCCAATCCTTCTATCCAGAGATGCTGCCTGTCCCACCGTGTTACTCCGGCATTTTGTGTCTGTCTTGATTGTATCATTCCTTTCGGTTTCTCTCAGCTTTTCAACACGGTTACATTACATGTCGCACCAGTTTGTCCTGGCTTTTCTTTCACAGTAATGAGGGATTGTGTCGACCAGACATCCCTTTTTGTAAAGGCTTGACTTCACGAACTCACTAGTGACCTCTTCTGATCTTTTATGGAAATTCTTCTGTATAATTCCAGACCCTCAGTCTCCGTGTCAGATTCACTGAAGCTGCAGTCCATCAGTCCGCCGAGTTATTATCGGACAGGTTTTGTTGAAAGTGAAAGACTGTACTGTCTGCAAAGCTTAATTACGGGCAGGGACTCCAAATGGGGCTGAAGCACAGATGAAGCTGCACATCCAGAGTCCATGGAGAGTTTTGGCTCCATATTACAGGCAAAAACATGGGCTTGGATTTTTAATCCATTGACAAGCAGGGTGTGCCCTCTTGAGAGAAATCAAAGTGTTTTCTAAGAACAGGAAAAGTTAATGTTTGCGAATTAGTGATTTAGGCTTCATGCTCTTGTTTTTGTAATTAAAAAAATCCAATTAGCTCATCTGAAACATGGCTGTTATGAAGAGTCTGTGGGGAAAGTCCCATTAAACGACACTGTTTTTAAATTGCTCTGCGCATTGGATCAGAGGGTATCTGCACTAAACCGTGCAGTTCAGGGGCGGTGCGATTTGTGCCAAGTTAAGGCCCTGTCCCACATTCCCGAGTTACTCACAAACTCTCCCGAGTTTTCCCCTTGATTCGAACTCGGAGAATTACGTTAATAGCCGTTCGTAGGCACTCGGGGCTATTTTTCTAACTCGTGGACATTTTTCAACATGTTGTAAAAAAACGTTCCGACTTACCTGATGCTCCGAGTTCGTACGGCTGGCATTACGAGCCGCTACGAAACATCTACGGACTCCTACGGCCTCCTACGATCTCGCTACCGACATTCCCCGAGTTCGAATCAAGGGGGAAACTCAGGAGAGTTTGTGAGTAACTCGAGAAAGTGGGACAGGGTCTTTAGCTGATCTCAGTGGTCATTTGGGTGCTCCAGTTGGCTTTGTGGTCCTGTGCAAAAGAAAGTAAAGCTGCCGAGCTTCCCAGTAATTGGGCTGGACGGACGCCATTTTGATGCCAATTCAAGACTGGATTGGCTTGGATTGGCTTGGCTTGGCTTGGCTTGGCTTGGCTCTGATGTTCTCCTTTAGCAGCCCAATCTTGTGTGTGAAGAACGACTATTGGAGTGAGGTGCCGGAAAGCACCTGCGGTATCTGTGGAAACTGGCAAAAGTCAATGCCTTTGGAAGAAAAGGAGAGCAAAAAAATTAGGAGAAATAAAATAGTTGCATTCATTGTTGAATCCATTCGTATGACCTGAAACCAATTTTGACCAAAACCTTAACCTTAGTAATTCAATCATTGATTTAATTCTTTTGATACACGGTTTTCAAAGTATTTTAGAGAGAGAAAAAAAAAATCATCATGTTAACATAACCGCGAGTGAATTTTAATGAAATGAACACTGACAAACTCTGTAATTATCCAAGTATAAGTGTACTTTTGTGAAATTTATTAAACTTGTTAAAGATTGTATAACCTATTTATTGTATGTATGTACATACAGTCTGATGCTTACTTAAAATGTAATGTGGTCTCAGTAGAATCTGGCTCAGTCTCGTTTAGACTGGTGATTCTTGTCTTGACCATGTGCACTGGACTCTACCTCTGTATAGAGAGTTTTCCCTCGATCCTTGGTTAGTTGGAATATAAAAGCTTTTTTGTGTCAAACTGATTATGTACTTTACGTTTCCTTGTGCTGAAAATACCTACTGTGGCTATTTTTCAGTTTTGACTTTTAACGTGTAAAACCCCCCCCCGAAAATGGCCGAAATTGGACACTTTACGTTTCGTTGCATTAATGCAAACAACGCATTTGTATCTCCCTTTTTGTTGGACAACCTTGCCAAATGCAGAAGAGTGTCTCTGGATAAACTACACAACACCAACAGATGTCCTGGACTGCATCTTATTCTTAAACATACAGCGACCTGTCAAAGGGCTCCACCCTTGCTTAGGGTTTTGGGGTAAGCTCTGAAAACGATTTCCCATTGCTTCCCATTCCTGTTGCAGTGAATGACTATTTTAATAAAGTTAGGTGCCAATTTGCTTAAACTCTGCAATTTTTGTACTTATTCAACAAAATCGTCTGGAGTCTTCCAGCGGAGTGTGAAAGTTTCATCGTCAAAATTAAAACAACTTTTACGATGCCAGCATATTTGTGACTTTCTAGCACAGCTGTTTGATGAATTCCCCCCCCCCCCCCCCCCCCCCCCATTTTAAACCCTTAATGCTACCTCACTGTTTGACTTCCCCTTTGAATGCACCAAATTGGTATCTGCATCTCTAGAAGATATTACCATCTTCAAGCTCACTTCTTTCCAGTTTGCCATTTTGCACTATTTCAGCTGAAGAAATGGCACACAAAAGTAACTGGAAATATTAATTAATTCTTTTTGGATGTTAAGCTTACATGTAAAGGGAAGATTCAGAGGGACATGGGCCAAACATGAGGGAATGGGATTAGCTGAGATGGGGTGTTTTGGTTAGCATGGATGGCTGGGCCAAATGGCCTGTATGCACAGGACTTTCCGTTGTAGATTTGTGGATGTAGAACTGGGTGTGAATTGACTTTGGGCTGATGAGATATTCTTATTTAATCTTCTCGATGACTCATGAGGCAGACGACTAATTGTTGACAGACGATGATATCACAAGCAGTTATATCTGGAAATTAGCTTTCCGATCATGTTACTCGCAGAAGTTAGACACAAAATGCTGGATAACTCAGCAAGACAGGCTGCATCTCTGGGGCGAAGGAACGGGTGATGTTTCGGGTCGAGACCCTTCTTCAGACTTCTCCTACACCTTCAGTGTAAACCAGCAGTTCCTTCCTACACACTTGAAATATTTTTACTGCCCTTTCTATTTATTCCTGAAATATATTCTCCCACTTGTGATGGAGAATTCCACAAATTGATCACCTCTGTGTGTAGAAAAAATTTCCTCATGTCACAGTCCGAAACATCTTGCCACATATCTGGATCCTTGGATGTGGATTCCGAGCAAAGTGGAAATATGGAGCTTGTTGAGCCAGTCAGAACTTTGTATGTTTCAATAAGATCTCACATTCTTTTAAAATCTACTGTACATATGCCTAATCAATCGAAACACTGCAGCAAATGCAACAGGATTCAACTTTATCCCAGAGGAAAATTGGTCTGCCAACAGTCAAAAGATACGGTTGCTGGGCATTGAAAGTTCCACGTGCATTACAATAATAATGAAATTTAAGTGACCAGTTATTGCACAGCACATACGTAATATTGCACAAACATGATATTAAATGATCGAGCGGAAAGGTCCAGGATGTGGGATATGCAAATATTGGGGGGGGGGGGGGGGGATAGTCAGTCAGAGGGGGGGGAGTTGTACAGTTTGATAGCCACAGGGAAGAAGGATCTCCTGTGGCGTTCTGTACTGCATGCTGGTGGGACCTGTCTGCTGTTGAAGGTGCTCCTCAGGTTGATCAGTGTGTCATGGAGGGGGGTGAGATGTATGATTCATTGTCACACTCCGAATGCTGTCTTTAACTTTTGTATGTCATGGTTGGGCCGCTCAGAAATGTGTAACCATGACAGTTTCTACATTTAAGTTCGACACAAAATGCTGGAGTAACTCAGCGGGTCAGGCAGCAGCTCTGGAGAAAAGTAGTAGGTGACGTTTCGGGTCGAGACCCTTCTTCAGACTCGGGGTCAGGGGAGAGGTCAACTTGAGGCGTGAAAGGGTACAGAACTGGCACCAATGGCCAAGGAGCCCATCATGGTCCATTGTTGGCTGTGGAGGAACAAATGGATACGAACAGTGAAACTAGCAGGATGACTACGGTGGGGGGCAGAGAGAGGGGGAATGGAAGGGTTACTTGAAATTAGAGAAATCAATATTTATATCACTGGATTGTGAACTGCCCAAGCGAAAAATGAGGTGCTGTTCCTCCAATTTGCATGTGGCCTCACTCTGACAGTGGAGGAGGCCCAGGACAGAGAGGTTAGTTATGGGAGGCGGAGTTAAAGTGTTTGGCAACTGGAAGGTCGTGTCGGCCAAGGCAGGCTGAGCTTTAAACGCTTGTTCCTTAAACGTTCACCATCATCGTGCCTTTTTAATGAAGGTCCCAATCTGATGTGACGCAATGATCTTTTGGCTTTCCCTTCCTGAAGTCAACAATCAGAGGTAGGGTAACACAGTGGTGCAGCTGGTGAACTGCTGCCTCACAGCACCAAAGACCCAGGTTTGATCCCAATCAAGGGTGCCGTCTGCGTGGAGTTTGCACGTTCTCTCTATGACCCCGCGGGTTTCCTCCGGGTGCTCCTGTTCCGTCCCACACCCCAAAGACCTCTGTAAAATCGCCCCTAGTGCTTAGGGGGTCATAGTTGGGATCGAACCTGTGTCTCTGGCACAGCAAGTGCTGTAAAGGGCCTGTCCCACCAGCATGCGGCTAGCGCGACCTAACGTGGTCGCTTGAGTCATACGGCCTCGCGGGGCCAGTCCCACTTCGATCGCCGGAGGGGTATGGAGCTGTGCGGGTCTGGTCCCGAAAAACTGACACTGTCCAAAAATTTCGCACGACAACGGCCTGTCGGCCTGCAGCCGCATTGAGGCCGTACGCAGCGCCACGACGGGCGTACGCAGCGTCTCAACATCGTACGCAGCGTCTTGACGCTGTACGAAGCATCTTGACGGCGTACGCCTAGTGCGTGGCGTTGCGCGATGACGTCACCGCCCGGCGTGCCGTTGCGTGATGACAACCGCCCAATGCCGTGCGACATCACAACTTCAGTCGGCCCACCTGCTGCCCAGCTGATTGATGAGTACGATGTCGGGACCAGCCCCGCACAACTCCGGACGGCTCCGCGGTTGGAAGTGGAACCAGCCCCGCGAGGCCGTACGCCTCAAGCCACCACGTTTGGCCGCGCTAGACACATGCAATCGCATGCTAGTGGGACAGGCCCTTAAGGCAACAACTCTACCGCTGTGCCACCCTGCCACCCATTTTGTTATTCCATTATTGCTCCTCAGTATTTTTTGCTCCAGTTCAGACTTGCACTCCAATCTTTGCACCATTCTGCTGCTTAGCTGTTCTATATATTTTGTTGCATTTATCATTAGAGTTTATACTGTTTACTCTGCGAACTTCATGCAAGCAAAATATTCCATGGTTTCCTGCTGTAAATGATAACAAACTAGTCTGAATCTGAACAAAATCACCGCAGTTCATTCAAATCACAATGGCATGGGATGTCGGCACGCCATTCCTAATTCAATTAAAATATTTTTACAGATGGCATCATTTCCATACAAAAAAATATTCATTCATAAACATTTACAAAACTTGAAATTTAAAATATTAGGACATTTTAGTAGAAACTAAATGGACAATTTCCTTAAATTTACAGATCTGTTCTATATTAAATATCTGCCCCACCTCTGCGCAAACCACATCCTTTCAATTTTCTGCTGAAATCAAACTCATCATATGCTTAAAAAAAACTAAAGTGTTGTTATTGAAATCCTTGTGGGAAAACATTAGCAGCCTGGCTATTATTATATGAGAGAATGACTGCTTCAAACAAACACCAGAACCTATTATCATTTATTATGGGCAGGGACACTTTGCTACTTTCATTGTGGGATTATTTCTTTTTTTTTTTCACTTAAATATTTATTGATTTTTCACAGAGATATATACAAAACAGTACAACACCATCACCATAGATAAAACAAAATAAGAAAAACAGCAATCAAAATAAAAAAATTAATAGATTGGGAAAAAATAAATAAATAAATAAAATATTGGAATAAGACCGTGTGGTTCACTTCCAGTTACATTGATTAGCTATCTGGAGATATTTCAATATTCACACAAACATACCATGTAGTTGTATATAACACAATCTTCCCATATCTAGCTCGGCATTTATCTAGTTGGTGTCATGGCTCAAATAAACTGTCCATTTTTCCCAGATCTCCTCAAATGAATTCTCATTGACTCTCAAGGAATATGTCAATTTCTCCATAGTAAAGATGTCTTGCACAATTTCTAGCCACTGTTCCTGTTTTGGACTTTTTTCATTAAGCCACTGCCTGGTAATGGCCTTCTTACTTGCTGCAAGCAAAACTTTAATCAAATATGTATCTTTTATCTTTACTATATCTTTAATGTGCCCCAGATACATCACAGGGCAGGTATTTGGGATTTTATAACCCAAGGTATTTTTAACAACTGCGTTAACATTTTCCCAAATGGCCTTATCTTTACACAGTTCCAGAAAATATGCGAGTGGTCTGTCTCCGTACTCCCACACAGCCTCCAACAGTGTTGTTGGACAGCAAGTTGTCTGCTTTCTATTTTGGGTGTTATAAAAAAGCGAGTTAGAATCTTCCAGCAAAATTCTCTCCATACTAGTGAGTTTGTGGATGTTCATTGTGTTTCACACATTTGATACCATTCTTCTTCTGTTATTTGAATTTTTAATTTTGCTTCCCATTTTGTTTTTATGTAGAGCGTTGATTCTCCCCCGCTTCCCACCAGAGCTTGATAGAAAGCAGAGATGACCAGAGACCCCTTCTGTTTGTATGCATCCACAATCACCTTGATCACATTATTTGAAGTCTCATCTAGTTCTGGCCTTATCTCTTTTGTAAAGTAGTCTCTTAATTGCAAGTATCAAAAAAATTCTTTGTTTTCGAGACCATACTTTGACTTTAAATCTTGGAAGCTCATAAACTCGCCATTTTCTGAAACTGTATACATTGCCGTTATGCCTTTTTGTGCTCATTCTTTGAATCTTAAATCATACACCTCTGGCTTAAACTTTGAGTCAAATGCGAACCACTTCAATGCGTGAACCCCTCTTTTTAATTTGTATTTTTCCACTATAACATTCCATATTTCTAACGTAAATGCTACTATTGGATCCAGAGCATGTCTCAAAGCCCCCCTCAGATATTTGTCTCCCACGAAAATCTGGGTCTGGTAACCCTGTATGTCCCTTTCCATTTCTTTCCATTGAGATTCATAATCAGGTCTACACCAACAAGCCAGAGGTCTGGGATTATTTCAGACTTTACTTTTAGGCTTTAGAGGTACAGAGCGGAAACAGGCCCTTCGGTCCACCGAGTCCCCACCAACCAGCGATCACCCCGTACACTAGCACTATCCTACACACAGAACCATTTACATTTATACCAAGCCAATTCGCCTACAAACCTGATGAAGGAAAATGTAGAATGGAGGTTGGCTGAGGGGAAGTAGGAATGTTACAACATTTTGGGATTAAAAAAATCAAGCCTGTAATTTATCACATCAGATAAAGCAGAAAAAGAACTTTAATTTGATGCCTAATTTACTTTCATATCTTCAGTATTAAAAATGTGATGGTCATTTTCATACTCTTAAATTAGCATCGTGTTCCCTATTGCTTTTCCATTAACTTAACACAAAAGCTGTGATCGAGGACAGTCAATTGACATAAAAGCCCATAACTTTCCTAAAAAATAAGAGAACTGAATGAAATTTTCAGTTATTATAGATTTAAGCATTCTGAAACAAATATGATGCATCTTACTTGGATGACCTGAAATTAAAGCATATAATTAGTTACCTAATTGTAGATAATTACAAAATTGACCGTTGTGACGGAAATAGTAATAAACCCCCAGACTGCCTTGAAAATTCAAAAATGTGATATTCTCAAGATCAGAACTTATATTAATATTATAATATTATTGTAACGTTAAAACAAATAGAAAATACCCAACAAAAAAATCATTTTCATCAGTGTAATCAAATCAATTAAATTAATCTAAATTCAATTACTAGATCTAAACATCTATCCCATTCTTAAGAAAGGGCTAAAAATATGTTTTTAAATAGCCAAATAACAAACTGATCCCATTCACACAAGAATTCACAATATAACATGTTTTTAAAATCTCACTTTGTCATGAATTTCTTTGCCAAATGGAAGGAATTTAATGTTTAATTCCCATAAATTCCAGAAACATCCACTCGCAAGATAATCTAAATCATTATTTTTTGCACAATACATCTGAAAAAAATTGTACTGTGGCTATTTAGCATGAAAATATTGATCATGGATAGACAATAACACAACATATAGATGATTTAGATGTTCTTATGATGTGATTGTGCAAAAAAAAAAAAGAATTTGGTTATCTTGAGAGTGGATGTTTGTGGAACGTGGTTGTTTGCAATGTTGCCGCTGCCACGGCCGATTTGTATCGGGGGCCTAAATAACATTTTTCGCATCAGCAGATTAAAATTAAGCCACACCAAAACGCAAGATAATATGTTAAACAAATGACTTACCTTTTGTTTTGTCCTGCACATGCGATCCGTGATGTTGAGGGCGTTGAAGGCGTTTTTAGTTGCGTTTTAGTTCAATCCAGCTACACAATCGACCAGCAACTTTAAAAAAAAATATGGGGGCGGGATCGCAGAACGGATTTTCTTCATCAGCTAGCAGTCCGAGCAAATTCCTCTCTGACAATCAATACAAACCTGCATTTGAATCCCCCCCCCCCCCCCCCCTCCCAAGCCTCCAGAATCGCACGCACAGGCAGCAGGCAGATCTGCAGTGCTACTGATGGTAGGTTTTGTAACAATGCTAAGGGAAGGTGACAACGAGGCATACATCAGGAGGACAGTGAAACTAGTAGGAGAACAAGGATGGGGAAGGGATGGAGAGAGAGGGAAAGCAAGCGTTACCTGAAGTCAAAGAAGTCAATATTCGTACCACTGGGTTGTAAGCTCCCCAAGCGAAATAGGAAGTGCTGTTCTTCCAATTTGTGTTTGGCCTCACACTGACAGTGGAGGAGATCCAGGACAGAAAGGTCAGTGTGCAAATGGGAGAGTTAAAGTGTTTAGGTAATAGCAGGAATCAATGTTTAGGTAGTGGACGTGGTGCTGAGGAAGTTACAACCTTGCCTTGGCAGCTGCCGAGCTGAACTGATCCAGAGTAGATGGTCAGCCTAACATTGGAGATCTGAAAAGCTTTGCAAAGGGTAGAAAGTCTTGGAAGTGTCAAGGGTGGAGAAGTGAGAAGGAAAGTCAATTGTCACAGGATAGCCTGGCTCTGAGCAGCTCTTGCACTTCTTTGACTAGGCAATGGTGACCTCCCCACTCCCAACCCATCCCAGGATGTTGATGATGGGGTCTTGCCAATGATAGTGCCACTGGATGTCAAGCACAAGTGGGGTGGCACGGTGGCATAGCGGTAGAGTCGCTGCATTACAGTGCGAGAGACCCAGGTTCAATCCTGACTGTGGGTGCTGCCTGAATGGAGTTTATACGTTCTCTCTGTGTCTGCGTGGGTTTTCTCAGGGTCCTCTGGTTTCCTCCCACACTTCAAAGACGGACTGGCTTTGGTAAAAATAGTAAATTGTTCCAGGTGCATGTAGGATAGTCCTAGTGTACAGGGATCGCTGGCTGGTGCGGCCAAAGGGCCTGTTTCTGCGCTGTATCTCTAAACTAAACTACGCTTCATGTTTAGACTCTCTCCTGCTGGTGCTGGAATACAGTAAACCTCAATCTCAGTTTATAAAGATGACTTCAGCCAACATTCATAAACTGAAGATAGGCACAAAATGCTGGAGTAACTCAGCAGGGACAGGCAGCATCTCTGTAGAGAAGGAATGGGTAACGTTTCGGGTCGAGGAGTGAGTGAGTGCGATGCTAGTGGGGGACGTTGCCTGGTAATTGTGTGATACGTGGGCTGTTTCTTTTTCAGAGGAGTTGCAAATGGAATCAATCATTGCTCACCATTTAGCGATCTGCAGAGTCTGTCACAATGAAGGAGAGGTGTTGTATTTATGAAAGATAACTGATCTTATGGACGGAGGCTGATGAGGTCGGTTGGGCTTGAGACACTGACCCTGAAGAACTCCCAACACTAATGTCCTAGGGATGACTTCCAATAACTGCAAATATATTTCCTTTGTTCAAGGCATCTCAGCAGCAAGTGAAATGTTTTCCCTTTGTTTTCAATTGACCTCATAAGGCCATAAGTGATAGGAGTAGAATTAGGCCACTTGGCCCATCAAGTCTATTCCGCCATTCAATCATGGCTGATCTATCTCTTCCTCCTAATCCCAATCTCCTGCCTCTCCCCACAACCTCTGACACCTGTACTAACCAAAAATCTATCGATCCCTGCCTTAAAGACTGCCTTAAACTTCCGTTTTAGCAGAGCTCCTTAATGTAAGTCATTAAGGTCAAATGCAGTCATTGTCCCTTTGAATCTTTTATGTGTTCGGGCCAATGCTCTAATGTCCATCTGGGAATGTTGCCGAATGACCTCAGTCTGAAGAAGGGTCTCGACCCGAAACGCCACCCATTCCTTCTCTCCAGAGATGCTGCCTGTCCCGCTGAGTTACTCCAGCTTTTTGTGTCCATCTTCGACACATTCCAGACTGCAGGAGTCCGCGCTGTTGGACTCACTGACGCTTGGCGCAGCCACAGCTAAGGGGTGGACCACAGTCTAGAGTTCTTCCACTGCTGGACAAGGGAGGGCAGAGGGCAGAGTCCAGTGAGGACGCGACTTAAACGAGAGATTGGATATCACCTCTGGAGGCCACATGAGAGGCAAGGGTGTTTTATTTTGCTTAAAGATAGGTGCAAACACTGCTGTGCATGACCCTAGTGAATGTAATGATGCAGAGAGTGTCTGGAGAGTTTTTGCACAGGTTTTGGTTTTGTACGTATTTTTTATTCTGAATAAATATTATTTTTGGAAATATGTTAAAAAAAAAAGCTCTCGTGGGACTTGCAGAGAAATATCTTAGTGGTATCCAAATGGAGAATCAAAGAGTAGGTTATCATTAAGTGTAGGAAAGAACTGCAGATGCTGGTTCAAATCGAAGCTGGAATAACTCAGCGGGACAGGCAGCATCTCTGGTGGGAAGGAATGGGTAATGTTTCAGGCCGAGGCCCTTCTACAGACTGGTCTGAAGTCTGAAGAAAGGTCTCTACACCATTCCTTCTCTCCAGAGATGTTGCCTATCCCACTGAGTTACTCCAGCATTTTGTGTCTATCTAAGGTTATCATTAAGTGCAGACCGTCGCTAACTCTTTGAGAATTAAAGTGTTTAGCAACCGGGAGATCAGTTAAGTCCAAGTGGACTGAGCGAAGGTGTTTAACGAAGCAATCGCCCAGTCTAATGTTGATCTTGCCGATGTATAACAGTCCACATCTTGAACAATGGATACAGTAGATAATTGGGTTTTCTGTGTATCCTTCCTTCAATGTGGTGCAGCTAGTTACTTCTGTGGGAGCACTCACTTTAACAGAGAGAGGTGTGACAACTTCTACCCACTTACGTGGCTGCAAGTCTCAGGGAGTATCAGTAAGATTCTTCTCACTACTTCACCCTGTCCCACACCAAGGATAGGTTTAGAGGGATATGGGTTAAAACTATGCAAGTGCGATTAGCTTAGATGGGCAAAGAAAGACACAGAGTGCTGGAGTAACTCAGCGGGTCAGGTAGTTTAGTTTAGAGATACAGTGCGGAAACAAACTCTTCGGCCCACCGACCAGCGATCTCAGCACATATTACCCTGCACACACTAGGGACAATTTTACATTTACACCAAGCCAATGAACCTACAAACCTGTACATCTTTGGTAGCATCTCTGGAGAACATGGATCGGTGATGGTTTGGCTCGGGACCCTTCTTCAGACTTTCCTGAGATGCTGCTTGACCCGCTGAGCCACTTTGAATCTTTTTAAAAGAAAACTAGCATCTGCATTTCCTTGTGGATGAACTTGTTCCTTTTTCCTTCCTAGCTTAGATGGGCATCTTGCTCAGCGTGGATGAGTTGGGCCAAAGAGCTTGTTTCCGTGTTGTATGACTTCATGACTCTGCAATCATTATGTCACAGACTGAACTATCCTCATGTTTGGACTTTATCAGATGCATCGGGCCATCTAGCCAGGACAAAACATGGTTTCCTTTTTGTACATGCAGGTGGTTATGCTATAAGCAGTGATTCCACACCATGCATTGAATTAGGGAACACTATTTGCATTATGCGGGCAAATTGATTATAACGTGATTTTGATCAGGACTTAGGGGAACACTTAAAAGTTACTTTGCAAATAGAAAAAACATAAAATAAGCTGCAGATAGACACAAAATGCTGCAGTGACTCAGCAAGTCAGGCAGCATCTCCGGAGAAAAGGAATAGGCGACGTTTCGGGTCGAGACCTTCCATCAGGAAAATAAGCTGTTTTGGATTGAAACAGTGCCCTAAACAAACTTTTCACTGTTTCTTGGTATACATGACAACTAAACTAAACCTGATATAACCTATCAGCAGTAATCAGACCCTTGTTCTCTTCAGAAGACAGCTGCTAGTTTAACTGCGGGTGGCCATTGAAATTGACAGGCAATGGTTTCTATAGACACTTGTGGCAAGGATACTCTATTAAACAAAGTAACATACACCCTTTAGTATTTTTAACATTATAAAAATAAACAGTGCCATCGGGGGGGAAAAAAACCTTTACTTTTGAAATTCCTGCTTCCACACTGCATCACTGTATAACTCTTTGACATTAAAGAAATTTTTTTTTTTTTTTTTTTGTTGTTTATTTTATTAGAAGTTAATACAGCACAAAACAGTACAGTGGCACCTAATTTTAGGTGCCAACTATGTAATACCGTAATCCATTCTATGTACAACCTCTAGTTTTATGTTATAAGAAGGAAGTAAGCAGGACAAGAAAAAGAAAACAATAGAAAGGGGAAAAAGTGGAGAAATAGATGGTAGAGAGTAGAAAAACGTGAAGTGTGTATATAAAAAATAAAAAAAAAAGGAAGAGAGAAAGTGGAAAGTAGAAATAGAAGAGAAGGCCCCTTAAAAGAGAATTTTTCAAATCTGTATTCGGAGATGTAGATCTATCCGCGTCATGAACTGAAATCAGCAATCCTTACGGTACCGCTGCATCACATGATTCCAAAAAGTCGATGAAAGGAGACCAACTCCTTAAGAATTGGTCAAATTTATCTATTAGTCGGAGTCTCATTTCTTCAAGGCGTGCTATGTCCATCATATTCCTAATCCACATTTTAACAGTTGGTGTGGTTGTATTTTTCCAAAATTTAAGTATCAATTTCTTTCCAATTATTAATCCATAATTTAAAAAAACATAAAAAAAACATTTTGATCTTTATTTAAATTGGTATCTTCTCCTATTATTCCAAATATAATCCATTCCGTTTTGGGTTCTATTCTTGACTTGAAAATCTTTGTGAATATATCAAATATATCACTCCAAAATTTATTCAACTTTGTACATCCTACAAATGAGTGTGTTATATTAGCGTTTTGAAACAAACATTTATCGCATCTGGGAGAGACGTTTGGATAAAATTTATTCAACCTCGTTTTTGAATAATATAGTCTATGTAATAATTTGAATTGAATTAAATTATGTCTTGCATTAATAGAACAGTTATGTGTATTCATCAAATACTTTTCCCATCTATCCTTCGAGATCTTTATCATTAGCTCTTGTTCCCAATCTTCCCTTAATGCTTCTGTTGAGGGTGATTCTCTATTTAATATATTATTATAAAAGTATGATATTAATTTTTGTGAATCAGCCTTAATATTCATTGCTTCTTCTAAAGGATCTAAAAATATCGTTTGAAATCTATGTGTATATTTCTTCATAAAGTCACATACCTGTATATATTTAAAATATTGATTATCCTTCAATTTAAATTTTAATTTTAATTGTTGAAATGATAACAGTTTGCCCACTTCATACATATCCCCTACTTTCCTAATCCCCAGTCTATCCCATTGTTGATATGTGTTGTCGATGAGAGAAGGTTTGAATGCGGGGTTGTTCAATAGTGGGGTTAGTACTGATAAATTATTTAATTTCAGGGATACTTTTATTTGTTTCCAAATTCTTATTATATTGTGAATAATTGGGTTCTTCTTATATATTATACTATTCAATTTTATCGGTGAGAGCAGGATCGTTCCTATATCGTGCGGATAGCACTCCTCTTTCTCCATTCTTATCCACTCCAACTGCTGAGTGGAACTATCCAGCCAGTATATTATGTTCTTAATATGCACTGCCCAGTAGTAATATATAAAGTTAGGTAATGATAAACCCCCAATTTCTTTAGATTTGCACAAATGCTTTCGTTGAATTCTATGTGTTCTGTAGTCCCATATAAAATTAGTGATAGTGGAATCTAATTTTTTGAAAAAATATTTTGGAATATATATTGGGATCGCTTGAAACAAATATATTAATTGTGGTAAGAAAGTCATTTTTATAGCGTTAATTCTACCTATCAATGAGAGCGGAAGCGTTTTCCAAAATTTAATCGTATCATTCAGTTTATTTAATAGTGGTATAAAATTGGCACTAAATAATGATTTGTGTCTTCTCGTAATTTGAATACCCAGGTACTTAAATTTTTCTGTTGCAATTTTGAAGGGGAATTTTAGTAAGTGTCTCGAATCCTGTGGTTTTAAAGACATAATTTCGCTTTTATTCCAATTTATTCTATATCCTGAAAAAGAGCCGAATTCCTCAATTAGTGTTAATAAGGTGGGTATACTCGTTTGTGTATTAGTAATATATAAAAGGATATCATCAGCGTATAATGAGATTTTATTCTTTGAGTCCTTGCTGTTATATCCGTGAATATTCGGGTGATTTCTAATCCTTTCGGCCAGCGGTTCTATCATAAGGGCAAATAGCAATGGTGATAAGGCACACCCTTGCCTATTACCCCTTGATAAGTAAAATTTTGGAGATAGCGTATTGTTAGTTAATATTCTTGCCGTAGGTCTATCATAAAGTAGTTTAATCCATCTAATAAAATTCTCTCCCATATTAAATTTTTGGAGTACCTTGTATAAATACTGCCATTCTACTTGATCAAATGCCTTCTCTGCATCCAACGTTACCACTGAGATATCTTCATTGTCCTCATTATGAGAGTACATTATATTAAAAAGCCTTCTCAAATTATTAAATGATTGTCTTTTGGGTATAAATCCCGTTTGATCCGTATTTATTAAATTGTTAATATAATTATTTAGCCTTCTAGCTAGAATCTTTGCTAAAATTTTCTGATCCGTATTTTGAAGTGATATAGCTCTATAAGAGCCGGGTTCATCTAAATCTTTATCTTTTTTTGGTATAAGCGTTATTGTTGCTTCTGCTAGGGTTTCTGGTAGTTTATTTTCAGTATAAGCCTGCGTGTATAAATTAAATAATCTTGGTACAATTGACTCCTGAAATCTTTTGTAAAATTCATTACTAAAGCCATCTAGTCCTGGGGTCTTCCCATTTTTCAATGAGTTTATTATTTGTTTTATTTCTTCACTGGTAATCCGTGCTCCTAATTGCTCTTGTTCTAAACTATCCAATTTTGGGAGCTTGCAATTATCTAAAAAATTTGTAATTTTACTTACATCTGTCTTTATTTTGGATGTGTATAAATTATGATAAAATTGGGCAAACCTCTTATTAATATCCTTAGGCAATGTTAGCAACTCGCCATTGTCCGATTTAATTTTTGTAATAGTTTTTTCCTTTTCTCGTTGCTTCAGTTGCCTCGCAAGCAGTTTATGTGGCTTATCCCCAAATTCGAAGTGTGCTTGTTTTGTAATTTGGAATAATCTTATTACTCTAGCCGATAGTATTCTATTGACTTTATATTTCAATAAAGTTATCTTATTATGTTTATTTATGGTTGGGTCAGTTGCATTGTCCAGTTCTAGTACTTTTATTTTCTGTTCTATCCGCTGAAGTTCTCTTTTATTTTCCTTATTTTGAAAACTTTGGTAAGAGATTATGACACCGCGAATATATGCCTTGAAGGTTAAAGAAATCTTACTTAGCAAAACAACGGAATAGCTTTTCTCCATTTTACTGTATAATTATCTGTGTTGTCCAGCCACTAAAAGGCTGGTTCGCTTGTGTTTCCCCTTACGGGAACCTGAGGTCAGTGGGAGAGATAACCACACGTCCCATCAGTTAACTTTGCTATTGACCTTACTGGGCATAATTGAACAATAATGTTAAGAGTGACAGGGGAAGCGAGCAGATCGCCTCGCAGGATGGGATGAGGAAGCATCACGAAAATAACCGATGAAACAAGTAGTTAAGGGCATGTTAAGGGCCTGTTCCACTAGGTGATTTTTTAGGCCCTTAACACAAATGGTGGAGTTGCGGAGAGTGGGGAAGGCTGGCAAAATATAACGTGCGATGATGTAGAAGTATGTAAAATCATGAGAGACATAGACAGGCTGGACAGTCTAAACCTTCTTGTTTGGGAGCAAAAGTCAAAGAGTAGAGAGCATAGCTTTAAGGTGAGACGGGTGATGTTTAAGGGGAAATGCGCAGGGCAAGTTTTTTTTACACATGTGTGTTTACACATCACACACAATTACACATGGTGTGGTGAGCCTCTGGAACATGCTGTCAGGTGGGAGCAGATACCATTGTGGCATCTAAGAGGATTTAAGATAGGCACTTGTACAAGCAGCGAATGGTGGGATATGGACCAAACATCGGCTGAGGGGAATAGATTAACTTGGTATCATGCCTGACTTGAACATTATAGGCAAAAGTGCCTGTTCCTGCTTTGCACTCTTAAGCCCCTGTCCCACTTAGGAAACCTGAACGGAAACCTCTGGAGACTTTGCGCCCCACCCAAGGTTTCTGTGCGGTTCCTGGAGGTTTTTGTCAGTCTCCCTACCTGCTTCCACTAACTGCAACCTCTGGCAACCACCTGCAACCACCGGGAACCGCACGGAAACCTTGGGTGGGGTGCAAAGTCTCTAGAGGTTTCCGTTCAGGTTTCCTAAGTGGGACAGGGACATACTGTTCAAAATACATTGGAAACTGCTGAGAGGATGAATAATGTAAGAAATATCCAGGCTACGGTGTATCAATCGATCAACACCACTGAGAGAAGTCATTAATGTGATTTATGTTTCTGAAACCTTTGACATATGCAAATTGGCTGCCATTTTTCCTACATTTCAATTGTGATCGATTGTGAAGCTCTTTGTCATACCCTGAGGTTAAGAGAGTTGCTACATAGATCCAGGAATGAGTTAACATCGATCTTTCCTGCATGCAGATTCCTGCTTCCATCTCTCGTGTTATCTACCCTGAGACCTGAGGCCACCATTGATCAACGACAAATGTGTTGATTGTTGAATTTTGCACCATTATTGTTTGTTTATTTTTATGTGTGTGTGTGTGGATATCTATCTATCTATCTATCTATCTATCTATCTATCTATCTATCTATCTATCTATCTATCTATCTATCTATCTATCTATCTATCTATCTATCTACCTACCTACCTTAATGGTATGCTCTCTAGTCACGTATGCACACACATATATATATATATATATGTATGTGTGTGTATATATATATATATATATATATATATATATATATATACACACACACACCTATACACACAAACACATATACACACCCATACACACATATACATATATTTACTTATGTATATATATCAAGTCGTCAAGTTTTATTTGTCACATACACATACGAGATGTGCAGTGAAATGAAAGTGGCAATGCTCGCGGACTTTTGTGCAAAAAGACAAACAACCAAACAACCAAACAAATTATAAACACAATCATAACACACATATTATTTTACATAATAAATAATGGAAGGAAAAACGTTCTGTACAGTTAGTCCCTGGTGAGATAGGCGTTTACAGTCCGAATGGCCTCTGGGAAGAAACTCCTTCTCAACCTCTCCGTTCTCACCGCATGGCAACGGAGGCGTTTGCCTGACCGTAGCAGGTGGAACAGTCCATTACAGGGGTGGAAGGGGTTTCTCATGATATTGTGGGCTCTGGAGTTGCACCTCCTGATGTATAGTTCCTGCAGGGGGGCAAGTGAAGTTCCCATAGTGCGTTCGGCTGAACGCACTACTCTCTGCAGAGCCTTCTTGTCCTTGGCAGAGCAATTCCCAAACCAGATGGTAATGTTCCCAGACAAGATGCTTTCCACCACCGCTGCGTAGAAGCACTGGAGGATCCTCGGAGACACTCTGAATTTCCTCAATTGCCTGAGGTGGTAAAGGCGCTGCCTTGCCTTACTCACGAGTGCTGAGGCGTGTGATGCCCATGTCATATCCTCAGAGATGTGGACTCCCAGATATTTAAAACAGTTCACCCTATCCACAGGATCCCCATTTATACTCAATGGAGTGTACGTCCTCGGATGATGTGCCCTCCTAAAGTCCATGATCAGCTCCTTCGTTTTTTTGATGTTCAAGAGGAGGCTGTTATCCTGGCACCAGAGTGCTAGACCAGCCACCTCCTCCCGGTAGGCCCTCTCATCGTTGTCTGAGATCAGGCCCACCACCACAGTGTCATCAGCAAACTTAATTATTGAGTTGGAGCTGAACCTAGCCACACAGTCATGTGTGTACAGGGAGTACAATAGGGGGCTGAGGACGCAACCCTGGGGCGATCCTGTGCTCAGGGTGAAGGACTTCGATGTATTCCCTCCCATCTTGACTACCTGGGGCCTGGCGGTGAGAAAGTCCAGGACCCAGGCACACAGGGAGGTGTTGAGCCCCAATTCCATTAGCTTCCCGGCCAGTCTGGTGGGGACTATCATGTTGAAGGCTGAACAGTAGTAGTCTATGAACAGCATCCTCACGTAGCCCCCCTTCTGGCTGTCCAGATGGGAGAGAGCGGTGTGCAAGACCTGGGAGACCGCATCATCCGTGGACCTGTTCGGACGGTAGGCGAACTGCAACGGGTCCATGTTCCGAGGGAGGAAGGCGCAGATGTGATTCTTCACCAGCCTCTCAAAGCATTTCATGACTACCGAGGTAAGGGCTACCGGACAGTAGTCATTCAGACAGGCTGGGGAGGCATTTTTAGGTACCGGTACAATGATATATTTTTTGAAGCAGGCAGGGACCACGGACTTGTCTCGGGAGAGGTTGAATAATGTAGTGAGCACTGGAGCTAGCTGCGTAGCACAGGACTTGAGTACTCGCCCCGAGATGCCATCGGGGCTGCAGCTTTTCTCGTGTTCACCCGTGTCAGTGCCCTCCTCACGTCGAGCTCGGACAGCGAGAACGTGTGCACATCCCTCCCTTCTGCTTCAGTAGCCAGCCCGCTGGCGGTATTGTCGATAGTCGGCAGATCTGGAGTGGTGTTGCCCGTCTCGAAACGAGCGTAAAAGGAGTTCAGGTCATCAGCTAGGGAGGTGCCGGCACTTGCGGATGAGGTAGGGGTGCTTCGGTAGTTGGTTACAATCCGTAGCCCCTGCCACAGGCTTCTGGTATCCTGCTGCTCCATCTATAACTCCATCTTGTCTCTGTACCTCCTCTTTGCGTCCTTCACCTCCCTTCGCAGTCGGTAGGACTCTGCCTTGTAGACGTCCATGTTTCCTGATGCCAGGCCCGAGTTGTAGGCAGCGGTGCGAGCATTCAGGGCCACACGGACAGACCTGTCTACCTACATATATGTGTATGTGTGTATGTATATGTGTGTGTGTACGTGTGTGTGTGTATATGTGTGTGTGTGTATGTGAGTGTGTATACGTGTGTGACAATAAACATGTATGTGTGGCATATGACGATAAACATTCTTGATTCCGAGGAGCTAGAGCTAGATAGCCTATTTCTGCTTCTATTTTCTTGTGCTCCATGTTTCTTACAAATCAGCAGCCAAAGCCATACATGGTTTTTCTGATGGGCTATCCTTGATGCATTTAAACAATGTTGGTATTAGCATATTGATAAGATTTGTCTGCTACTGAATTATTCAGAATTGACAGATTGTGATATGAAAATGAAGTTGCTTTGAGATATGGAGTTGAGGTATGGATCGATTCACTGTAATCCAGAGGCACACATATTCCCATCTTCCCCTCTGTTAAGAGGCTTCTGAATGGTCCTTCCATAAGCTAGGATACTGTCCAATTCACCTCTACCCCATTGCAGACATTTGACCTTTGTTTCCAGAGGTCACTGCAATGCTGAGATCTGTATTCAGCATTCTGTAACTTTCCCTTTGCTCTTCTATTGCATTTGAGTTTGGCTTTGTTGTAACTATGTGTAGTCTAAAGCCCCTGTCCCACTTTCACGACCTAATTCGCGACCTCTGACGACCTTAAACGTCCGAAAAAAATATATATCAAGGTCGCGGTAACCTACGACCTCCTACGGCCTTCCATGACTATGTGTGCGACCTCCTACGACCCTCCACGTCTATGTCTACGACCTCCTTTCGACTATGTTGAGGACCTCCCACGACTATGAAGAAGACCTCCTTGGACCATGTTGAAGACTGGCTTCGACCATGAATGAATGAATGAAAAACATTATTGTCATTCAGATATACACCTAGACACAGTGCACCTTGAACGAAATTTCGTTGCATTTGCCTCTCCAAAATCAGGTAATAATAAAAAGTGCTAGCTGCGTCCATAAAAATGCCTCATGTGCATGGTTCTGTAAAATAAATATATATAAAAAGTTTTTAAAAAGTGTCGATATTTAAAAAGTTCTAGCCTCGGTTTTGTTGTTTGTTCAGTAATCTTATGGCCTGGGGGATGAAGCTGTTGCAGAACCTGGTTGTCCTGCTCTTCATGCTGCGGTACCTCCTCCCAGAGTTAAGCAGTATAAACAGTCCAAATTGTGGGTGTGTGGGGGCTCTGGTAATGCCCTTCGCTATAATCAGACAGCGCTTGTACCCCATGTCCATGATGGAAGGAAGAGAAGTTCCAATGATTTTTTCCGCTGTCCTCACCACTCTCTGAAGGCACTTCCAGTCCGCAGCTGTACAGCTGCCGCACCACGTAGAGATGCAGCTGGTCATGACCGACTCAATTGTGCTTCTGTAGAAAGTGGCGAGGATGGGAGGGTGGAGGTGTAAACTTCTCAACCTGCGGAGGAAGTACAACCGCTGCTGTGCCTGTTTTGCCAGAGATGTAATGTTTGTGGACCAGTTTAAGGTGTCCGTTATATGCACCCCCAGGAACTTGATGCTTTTCACCTGCTCCACTGCTGAGTTGTTGATGCAAAGTGGAGTGTGACTGGGCTGAATTTTCCTTCTGAAATCGACGACAATCTCCTTGGTTTTGTTCACATTTAGGAGAAGGTTGTTCCTGCTGCACCAGCTCACTAGCTGTTCCACCTCCTCTCTATATGCCTGGTCGTCGTTATTGCGGATGAGGCCCATGCACGTTTTACTGCTGTTTGCAGTAGCCCCTTTGCTTCAGCAGCCATTTAAGAAAGGCAGAAGGGGAAGAGCAAGGGTGAAGGGGAAGCACAAGAAGAGGTCTCAATGGGTGAATGAAGATGATGTGATGGACTGTCCCAGTACACCAGATGACTGGAAGAGAGTGGTGCTGGGCTTTGACAGATGGAACTTTAAGCACACATGTGGGGCAGTGGATGGCAAGCATGCCATTCTTGTCCCTGTCCCTGTACCCCTCATTTTCCTTTTCGTACAGGATGGCATTCTGCTGGAACCATTCCTCAAGGTCCCCCTCCTGCTGCCTGGTGAAGGTGTGGGGCATGACCTTCCTCCAGCCCTCCCTCACCACCAATGGGGCATCTGCCTCTGATGCTGTGTCAGACACAGGAGAAAGGGCTGCTTTGCTGCCTTTAAATGAGGCAGTGAAGGATGGGGTGGTGGTGGGGACATATACTACCACCCTGCTCTCCTCCTCCAGGGGTCTCTCATGCAGGGCTACCTCCTCCTGTACTATCACCTCCTGTGGCATCACCTTCTGCCACTCCACCTCCAGGGTGGGCAACACCTGCATGGCAGGGTTTTTTTAGGGTTGTGCCCTCCCCCTGTGCTGCTGCCATCTCTAAAACACAAGTCTCCAATCCAAAAAACTCTCCAGCTGTGAACGAACATGCCTTGGAGTGACAGAGGTGACGTTCTGCTGTTTAAATTATCTTTTTTCTTCTAATAACCTTTTTTTCACCCCAGAGCTATTACCTTCGACCACCTACGACTACCTATGACTACCTACGACTAGCATCACGACCTACTGCCATCTACCTACGAACTACCTGCGACCTACCTACGAATAAAAAGTATCGATTTTTTCCATGCCGATCTTTTTTTTCCTTGTGGACATTTTTTATCAGGCTAGAAAAAACGCCGCTACCTACTTGATGCCACAAGTCCCTACGACTAGCATCCCGGCCTGCTACGACCTACCTATGACCTCCTACGACCATGCTGCGAGTAGTAGTCAAGGGCAAATGCGGCAGAGGTCGTGAATTAGGTCGTGAAAGTGGCACAGGGGCTTTATTTAATTTGTTTGGATAGCAAATAAGATAAGAGGGGTCACCACAGATGCTGTCTGTCTCGCTGAGTTACTCCAACTTTTAGCGCCTATCTTCGTTTCCATTGTACCTTGGTGCACGTGACGATAATAAACTTACACCTGAAACGAGATTCTTCCCAGGAGTTATAAATCCGATTCCATATTTACCTCCCAGTAACAGAACACATGTTGTGGGTTTTTCCATGGAATATCCATGCCAACGGGCACTGGGCATTTAAGAGGCAGAGCTTCGGCCAAATTTCCCTGCTTCCAAATATTCCACCGCCAACAATAAGCAGAAATTCTACCAAACGATGTGAGATTCTACCCCTCACCATGTTAATGATTCATTCTTGCCACCGAGCACAGAAGTAGCATAGGACAAAAATGCATTGCCTTTAGTTTATCCTCGATGAGGTTAACCTACTTGTCTGTAAAGGCTTAGCCTTCGTCTCACACTGGAAAGAGTAGCTACCTCGATACTTTCCAACAGGTGCTACCAATTATCTGACAAAGGCCAACACAGTACAACCATCAATCAGGCAGCAGAAATCTGCCGTCCCTCGTTCACTGAGCAAATAAATCAAAATAATCAAATCCACATGAATACTTTGAAACAATAGATTCAGACTTTGGAAGACACAATCCTCATCAAAGCAGATCTCAACGTTAGCCGCAATGCAACTCAAAATGTAACAGTATATGTCAATACATCTTATGTCATAAAGGACAATGCCACATAGAAAAGCAAACCATATTTCGACATCAAGTTGACTTCTCTAAAGGAAGAGTGACAGAATAATAAAAGGACTCCTCTTTGTTCTGTTTCAAAAGAGCATCCATGCCCCGTGAAACCATTAGAGCGTCTATTGGTTATAAGAATTGCATTCTGCACTGAGGAGCCTTTGTTCAAATGAGAAATGTTCTTTCTTCAATGCAGCATTCTAGAAAGGATTAAAACGAGGCAGAGAAGAGGATGTAATCATAGCAAAACAAAGGTTGATGGTTATCAGGACCTTGAAAGAGATACCAGTAACATAATAGGTTTAGGGAGCTTCAAATGTCTCCAATGCCTCTTCACAATACAACTTGTTTAACCTTGGACTCCAGCATGTATTCTCAATGGACCGGCAATAAACATGATACATTCTATTGACGAGGTGAGTAGTAGCAGCAGGTGGTGACGGTTGTTGAAATGCTCTTCCTTTGAGAGGAGCCTTTTCCTGACAGCGCAGCTGGTAACACGGACTCGCTGTAGAAAAAAACCCAGTATCAGTAAACAGGCGGTATACAGTACATCAGGACATCTTTCCATCTATTCTCAAACTCTTTCTCAATCTGATAAAATGATCAGTAGACTGGAGTGACAATAGACAATAGACAATAGGTGCAGAAGTAGGCCATTCGGTCCTTCGAGCCAGCACCGCCATTCAATGTGATCATGGCTGATCATCCCCAATCAGTACCCCGTTCCTGCCTTCTCCCCATATCCCCTGACTGCTATTTTTAAGAGCCCTATCTAGCTCTCTCTTGAGTGCATCCGGAGAACCTGCCTCCACCGCCCTCTGAGGCAGAGAATTCCACAGACTCACCACTCTCCGTGAGAAAAAGTGTTTCCTCGTCTCTGTTCTAAATGGATTACTCCTTATTCTTAAACTGTGGCCCCTGGTTCTGGACTCCCCCAACATCGGGAACATGTTTCCTGCCTCTAGCGTGTCCAAGCCCTTAACATATGTTTCAATGAGATCCTCTCTCATCCTTCTAAACTCCAGAGTGTACAAGCCCAGCTGCTCCATTCTCTCAGCATACGACAGTCCCGCCATCCCAGGAATTAACCTTGGAAACCTACGCTGCACTCCCTCAATAGCAAGAATGTCCTTCCTCAAATTGAATGGATCCGTGAAGTAGATAGACTCACTGTCTTCTCGGAAGCAGGTACTACTGTGGATATGATCCCGGTAATTCCATCTACCAAGGTGTGTGAGCAATATCTTTTTATTACACCATTTCACTCTTCTATTTAAATAACAAAATTTACAATTTAATCAGCTTATTATATCCAAAATATATATATCAATACAATCTGTGTAGGGTTGTTAAAATGATATGGTTGCTGCACATGAATCAGCAACACCAGGGCGGCTCGATGGCGCAGCGGTAGAGACCCGTGTTCAATCTGTGTGGAGTTTGTACGTTCTCCCCGTGATCGCGTGGGTTTTTCCCAGATGCTCTGGTTTCCTCCTACGCTCCTAAGGCATAGAGTTTGGAGTTTAATTGTTTTCGGTAAAATTGCCCCTATTGTGTAGGATTTGTGCTAGTTTACGCGGTGATCGTTGGTCGGTGCGGACTCTCGGTCGGTCGGTCGAAGGGCCTGTTTCCAAAGTAAAGTCTAAAGTCGCAATCAACAAACAGCAGGACATAAACTAAACTTAAGTAAATGCATAGGTTGAGCCCCACTGTTGGTTAGCGATATTACGAGAAAGAGATTGAGAGATTTGGGCTGACGGAACCAAGGGATATAAGGAAAAATCAGGAACAGGGTACTGATTTTGGAGGATTAGCCATGGTCATATTGAATGCCGGTGCAGGCTCGAAGGGCTGAATGGCCCACTCCTGCACCTATTTTCTATGTTTCTATGTTTCTACTGAAGCATGCTACATTCAATCGTGGCCTTGACTGAGTGGAGGTACATTAATTGTCCACTGCAAATTATCCCAAGTATGAACATGTCAAAGAACAAATTAAGTAGAGTGGATGGGCATGTACAAGAGAAATAATTGCAGGGAAATAAGTCGAATAGAATTGCTTTGGGAACCAACATAGACTCGATGGGCTGAACGGCCTCCTTAAATAGTGTAAGAAAATACGTACCTTTGCTTATTCTCCATGTAGCCCAGTCAAGGAGACTTAAGGTGCTCATTCCTTTCTTGTATATGTGATCAAGGTGCAGGATTTCTAATGTCAGGGATGAGGTTCTATTTCTAGAAGGAAGCTTTGACAACATCTCTGCCTTCATATAGCAATGTTACAAAATTTTGAGGTTTTAAAAATCAAGTCTGCAATTTATCCCATCAGATAAAGCATAAAAATAAGTTTAATTTGACACCTAATTCACTTTCATATCTTCAGTATTAAAAAAGTTATGGCCATTTTTATACTCGGAAATTAGCATCTTGTTCCCTATTGCTTTTCCATTGACTTAACTCAAAAGTGTCCAAATAACATCCACACAATAATTCACAATATAACATGATTTTTAAATCTCATTGTCATGAATTTGTAGGTCAAATGAAAGGAATTTAGTGTTTAATTCCCGTAAATTAATGGCCATTTAAATCATCTTGCGAGTGAGATTTTGTGGAACGCAATTGTTTGGAATGTTGCGGTTGCAGTGAATTTGAACCTCATATCGGCAGGAAAAATACTGCCGGTTCGTATATTTACATAATCACATTTTTGCAACGTGAAATTTTGATTAAAGGCATCCTAAGAAGCACGTTTATATGTAAAAACAGCTCCCATGACACTATGACGGATGCAGACCCTCCTGGACCCCTTAATGGAACTTATTTGGTGTGTGAATTTGTGGGCTTACCCGTGGTTGCCAGGAAGGCCACCTAGTGACATGGGATCGTGGGGAAGGCCCACACCATGGCGTGGGTGTTGTTATCAGGCCTTCGTGGTGCAGCACATGTGTATGGTGCCACAACTGACCGAGTTATCCTTCCCCTTATGGTCCAAATGAGGCATCTCCAAATCTGAACGGTTTTGGATGATTGTCTTCCCCGTCTATGGGACGGCCCGTGCCTCATGAGAACTGATCGACATGGCAACGGCTTTGGAGAAACTGGCTAATTACACCGTGGATGCCCTTATGGATACCCAGAAGGCCCTCTCCTCTATGACGGCCTAGCTGGTTGCACACCGCACCATGGCCTTGCAGAACCGCATGGCGTTGGACTTTATTTTAGCTGAAAAAGTATGAACCTGTGCCATAATAGGGCGATAATGCTGCACCGACATCCCTGATATATCCTCTAACATAACCAATTTGGGGGCCCACATATCTCAAGAAGATAATAAGATCAGGAAAATTGGGAGTCAGATGCAAGGGTATAATGAAAGAAGTACCTGATGGCCCTTTAGTTGGTTTGGTGTATTTTGGGGATCAATATTACATTATTGATCTATCTTCATGCTGACCATCGCTACAATTCTTATTATACAATGTATCCGACCACTTTGTACCTCAAGGGGACTCTGAAAGAGGTTATCATGTAATGATAAAAGGAGGGAATGTAGAGGAGGATATGTTTTTAAGTGTTAATGTGTACGTGACTGGGGGGGTGGATGGCGAAATGTGTTGCAATATGGTGCGCGTGGTGAGCCTGTTTTACTTAGAATTGCAAGCTCATGAATAACAGGAGATTTTGCAGGACTGCAAAGGGTGTTGTGACTAAAAAGCGAAGTGGCCCAATAACAAGTAGAACCTCAGAGTCTATTCAAGACACGATAAGAACCGTTGCAAATGTAAACTTGTTCCTAGTGTGTGTAGTGCGGTGTTGATGTGTGGGGGTCGCTGGTCATTACGGACTCGGTGGGCTGAAGGGTCTGTTTCCATGCTGTATCTCTACACTAAACAAGACTAAACTCAATCTAAACTGACAGGAGACGAATAGATCGGATAGATGCCCAGATTTCGTGCCCAGAGTAGCGGAATTGAGGACCAGAGGACATAGGTTCAAGGTAAAGGGGAAAAGATTTAATGGGATTTCGAGGGATAACGTTTTAAACACAAAAGGTGGTGGGTGTATGGAACATGCTGCCAGAGGAGGTAGTTGAAGCCGGGACTATTCCATCATTTAAGAATCAGTTAGACAGGTACATGTATTGGACATGTTTGGAGGGTTTCGGACCGAGCGCTGGGAAGTGGGACTAGTGTAGCAGGGACATTGTTGGCTGGTGTGAGCAAGTTGAGCCGAAATGCCCATTTCCACACTGCATCACTCTATAACTCTATGTGAAGTACTGTCCCTGTCCTGTTCTGAGGTACAATGAAAAGATTTTTTGTTTTTCGTTGTGTGCTAGCCAGTCTGCAGAAAGACAATACACGATTACAATCAATCCATTTACAGTGCGTAGATGCATGATAAGAGAATAATATTTGGTGCAAGGTAAAGCCAAAGTAGGAAATGTTGCAGTAGGAATACAGATTTAAATGTGTGAAGCGACTGCAATATGAGTTTGTAGATATGCTTCTGTGGCCAGCACGCTAATAGTCGCTCGGGTTGGGCACCATCTTGGGAGCAAGTCCAGTGGTCAACCGAGAAATGTAGACATTGTAATAGAAACGTAGAAATATAGAAAATAGGTGCAGGAGTAGGCCATTCGGCCCTTCGAGCCTGCACTGCCATTCAATATGATCATGGCTGATCATCCAACTCAGTATCCTGTACCTGCCTTCTCTCCATACCCCCTGATCCCTTTAGCCACAAGGGCCACATCCAACTCCCTCTTAAATATAGCCAATGAACTGGCCTCAACTACCTTCTGCGGCAGAGAATTCCAGAGATTCACCACTCTCTGTGTGAAAAATGTTTTTCTCATCTCGGTCCTAAAGGATTTCCCCCTTATCCTTAAACTGTGACCCCTTGTTCTGGACTTCCCCAACATTGGGACCAATCTTCCTGCATCCAGCCTGTCCAACACCTTAAGAATTTTGTAAGTTTCTATAAGATCCCCCCTCAATCTTCTAAATTCTAGTGAGTACAAGCCAGTCTTTCTTCATATGAAAGTCCTGACATCCCAGGAATCAGTCTGGTGAACCTTCTCTGTACTCCCTCTATGGCAAGAATGTCTTTCCTCAGATTAGGAGACCAAAACTGTACGCAAAACTCCAGGTGTGGTCTCACCAAGACCATGTACAACTGCAGTAGAACCTCCCTGCTCCTATACTCAAATCCTTTTTGCTATGAATGCTAACATACCATTCGCTTTCTTCACTGCCTGCTGCAGTGATAATGTAGCAAACACAACAGCCAGTGAGCTCTCTCCAACAACAATGTGACAATCTCTGCGTAATCTGTCCTGTTGGTAATGGTATTTGAGGGATAAGTATTGGCCAGGATACCAGAGAGAGTCCCTGTGAATATTGCCATGGGATCTTCGACAGCTACTTGGGAAGGCAGGGACGGTCATTTACTTGACATGCCAGTTTAGATTTTCATGCTAGAGCCTGAACGTATATGGGGTATACTCTTGCCAGGTTGCATAAACAATCAAGTTCAGTTATGCTTGGCCGCCAGCTGAACAAACAGACGGCTTCACTGTCTGGTCTCATTGACTACTTGACGAATGAATGATTTCCACATGACATAATGCCTCATGGCACGGCGTATAATTAATGGCAAGAACTGCTGCCACCAAGGTGGGCAGAGGGGTCGCTTTGCACGGAGGGAGATTCCATAAAGAGCGACGAGGTGAACGACCAGACGACCTGTCTTCAGTGTTGGTTCAGGGAGGAATGTTTTCCTGAGAAAATCTCGGCGCATCTCTTGAAATAGCCTCATGACACATGTAATGGTCACCTCCTCTGGAATGCAAAGCCCGTGTTCCAGAGCATTTCAACACCTTCAGGACACGGGGAGGAACAAAGAGGGGCAAACTGTGAAGGAAACAGATTACTGCTTTTATTCACCGCGAGTCCTCAATCGCAGACGCCACCAGGGCTGATACTGTGCGGGCTTCAAATGTTGATTCATACAGCATATGCCCAGCATAAAACAATGTGAATATAAACTGGTTTTCAGCAAGAAACTCACGAGGAATAAAACAGATTATTTGATACTTTGATTTAGAAACATAGAAAAATAGTAGGCCATCGGCCCTTTGAGCCAGCATGATCCCATTCAATATGATCATGGCTGATTATCTAAAATCAGTATCCCATTCCTGCTTTTTCCCCCACATCCCTTGATATCGTTAGCCCTAAGAACTATATCAAACTCAGAGCAGATTTCATCTCAGGGTGGCACAGCTTGCACAAAATGTTTGGAGAAATGTTTTCTAGGACGCCGTCCCTCATAACTCTCCAATTAAAAAACAAATAAAGAACAAAACAGTGGAAATAACACCTGGAAAATTGCTTGATCCTGGAGTGGCTGTGTCTCCAGAGCACGCTTTGCAAAAAGACTGGTTGAATGGAAATGCAATGCATTTTAACTGTCAGTGAGTGGAGGCCACTTGACAGACTAGACAGCAAACATTACACAGTGTCAACATTTGACAAATGCCAAGTATGAGGTTTTCACTGTGAGCGAGCTGCACTCCGATATATAAATATGGTTCGAAACAGTCTGCTGCAGCTGTTGCAGGTTTTGCAGCCATGTCTGAGTTTTAATGGGATGTTGCTGCCCTGTTACTACCCCCGGGGCTGCAAAGAACCGTTTACTTTTTTGTGTCATTACCCCACCATTTCCTGACTCGAGGCAAATGAAGGCCATTTTTATATTTTACTAGACCAAGTGGGACCCGTTGGGGGGGGTGGCCTGCGGCGTCACACACACACTATCCACCCCACACACATACACACTAACCACCCCCCACACACACACTAACCACCCAGATTGATATTATATTCATATTATTCATTCCTTTTAGCCCCATCCCCTGCCCTATCAATTCGCGTTTGGCCCCCAACTCGCAGGCTCGGCTAGAGAGGGAGGGGTTAGAGAGAGAGGGCCAGGGACGCAGAGAGGGACGCAGAGAGGGACGCAGAGAGGGACGCAGAGAGGGACGCAGAGAGGGACGCAGAGAGGGACACAGAGAGGGACACAGAGAGGGACACAGAGAGGGACACAGAGAGGGACACAGAGAGGGACACAGAGAGGGACACAGAGAGAGGGATAGAGAGGGACACAGAGAGTGACACGGAGAGGGACACGGAGAGTGACACGGAGAGGGACACGGAGAGTGACACGGAGAGTGACACAGAGAGGGAGCGGGGGGGGGGGCAAGAGGGAGGGGAGGTTGAGTTTGAGGGGTAGGGGGGGGGGGGCGCGTCGTCACAGGGGAGGGCTGGTTCCCGAACCTCACTCCCGGCTTCAGGGCCTGAGTACGGGGGGAGCAGTCGGGGGGGGGGGGGGGGGGGGGGGGGGGGGGGGGGGATGTCACTTGTAGCGCGCAAGGAAGAAGACAGCGGGGGGTTGTTTTCAAAGGTTGATCCATTGTCAGCGGAAAAAAAACAGGCGTTTTGAATTCAAAGTTTGATCGGATTTGTGAACATTTTAATTAATAACTCAAGAAATAAAGCACAACATTTTCAGGCAAGCCGATTTCCGACTCCAGGGGGTAAATCTCTACCAGAACATGTAAAAATGTTCCCGTTCGCGCGTCGTTTTTTTTCGAGAAGATGTGAAAAACGCACAAACAAACAAATAAATACACACACACACACACACACACACACACACACACACACACACACACACACACACACACACACACACACACACACACACACACACACACACACACACACACACACACACACACACGATCAGAGTTTTATTGTTATAATGTTGCATAATCTTTGACGGAATAACTTTCTGAATAAACAACCCGAGCCGTCTGTGTCTCCATGTCTGGTTTACATGTTTTTTTTTGTGTTGAGTTGGTGCTTAAAGGTAGCTAACATGAGTGCTTGCATTTCCAGGAAGAGCTGCCAGAAATTGTGGCATGTCAGGAAATGGCCCAAATTTCATGCAGCATATCGTGTCTTTACTGGGTGAAGCTACCCACCAGCAACGCGTTGTAAAATTGGCTTCCTGTACTGTATATCACTTCTTGTATTTTTCTTTTTTTTTTTTGGTTTGTTTATTTTATTAGAAGTTAATACAGTACAAAACAGTACAGTGGAACCTAATTTTAGGTGCCAACTATGTCATACCGTAATCCATTCTATGTACAACCTCTAGTTTTATGTTATGCAAAGGAAGTAAGCAAGACAAGAAAAAGAAAACAATAGAAGGAGGAAAAAGTGGAAAAATAGATGGTAGAGAGTAGAAAAACGTGAAGTGTGTATATAAAAAATAAAAATAAATAAAAAGTGGAAAGTAGAAATAGAAGAGAAGGCCCCTTAAAAGAGAATTTTTCAAATCTGTATTCGGAGATGTAGATCTATCCGCGTCATGAACTGAAATCAGCAATCTTTACGGTACCGCTGCACCACATGATTCCAAAAAGTCGATGAAAGGAGACCAACTCCTTAAGAATTGGTCATATTTATCTATTAGTCGGAGTCTCATTTCTTCAAGGCGTGCTATGTCCATCATATTCCTAATCCACATTTTAACAGTTGGTATGGTTGTATTTTTCCAAAATTTAAGTATCAATTTCTTTCCAATTATTAACCCATAATTAAAAAAAACATTTTGGTCTTTATTTAAATTGGTATCTTCTCCTATTATTCCAAATATAATCCATTCCGTTTTGGGTTCTATTCTTGACTTGAAAAGCTTTGTAAATATATCAAATATATCACTCCAAAATTTATTCAACTTTTTACATCCTACAAATGAATGTGTTATATTAGCGTTTTGAAACAAACATTTATCGCATCTGGGAGAGACGTTTGGATAAAATTTATTCAACCTCGCTTTTGAATAATATAGTCTATGTAATAATTTGAATTGAATTAAATTATGTCTTGCATTAATAGAACAACTTCTTGTATTTTTCAACCTGCAAGTAAGTCCGCATTGGCCAAGCACCAATTGCTGGCGATCTTTTTGAGGAGAAGTTCGGCACAGTGGCGCAGCGGTAGAGCTGCTGCCTCTTGCATTGACCCACAATGTCCATGCTGAACATGGTGCCAAGTCAAACTAATCTCCTCTGCACGTGTGTGATTCACATCCATCTCTCCCTTGTATATCCATGTGCCTATCTAAAAAAAGCCTCTTAAATGCCACTACTGTATCAGCTTCCACCCTTGGCTCTACCCTAAGAAGGACAAGGGCAATAGGTGTTGGGAGGAACTGCAAACGCTGCTTTAAACCGAAGATAGACACAAAATTCTGGAGCAACTCGGCTGGACAGGCAGTATCTCTGGAGAGAAGGAATGTGTGACGTTTCGATTCGAGACCCTTCTTCAGTAGGTGCACGAGTAAGTCATCATCTGCAGGTTCCTTTCCATGACACATCATCTAGACCTGGAAATATGCCAACGAACATTCAATATCGCTGGGCTTAAATCCAGCCTAAACCCTCACCTTCGTATGGCTAGTTTCCATTGCACCGTGTGAAAATAGCACCAGACCTGGCTGAATTCCTTGAAGCCACACTCAGATAAATATCAGCTTGATGTCAAGGGCAGTGACTCCCAGCACTGGAACTCAGCTCATCCATCCATCTTTGAACCAAGGGTGTGATGAAGTTTAGAACTAAGTGGTTCTGGTGAAAGTGGGCATTGGTCAATAAGTTATTTGGTGAGGACATGTCACTTGACACAATTTTCGATGACAGCTTTCATCATTTGGGTGATGACCGAGGTTACATTTGACAGAGTGGTAATTAACTGGATGGGATTTTGTCCTAGATAGACACATATTGCTGGTGTAACTCAGCAGAACAGGTATCATCTCTGGAGAGAAGGAATGGGTGACATTTCGGGTCAAGACCCTTCTTCAGACTGAGGGATTCTGTCCTGTTTTCTTGTCCTTAACACAACCTAGCTGGGCAATTGTCCCACATTGTTGGGTGGATGCCAATGTGTTAGCTTGGCTGGAGCAGTAACTGGCTGTGGAGTGCAGGACTTCAGTGCTACAATGGGATGTTGCTTGTGTCATTGACTCTGCTGTTTCCAGTGCTCTCAGCTGCTTCTTGTGAGTTCAGAGAGAGAAACCTTCTGCTGATTTGCAAGTCCAAGAATGGGGTTACAGTCCAAACATTAGAGCAAAGCCTTAGAAACATAGAAAATAAGTGCAGGAGTAGGACATTCGGCCCTTCAAGCCAGCACCGCCATTCAATATGATGATGGCTGATCATCCAATATCAGTACCCCATTCCTGTTTTTTCCCCATATCCCTTGATTCCGTTAGCCCAAAGAGCAAAATCTAATTCTCTTTTGAAAATATCCAGTGAGATGGCCTCCACTGCCCTCTGGCCACAGAAGGCCACAGATAATTCCACAGATTCACAACTCTCTGGGTGAAAAAGTTTTTCCTCATCTCAGTCCAAAAATGGTCTACCCTTTATTCTTACACTGTGACCCCTGGTTCTGGAGTCCCCCAACATCGAGAACATTTTTCCTTCATCCAGCCTGTCCAATTTTATGTGTTTCTATAAGCTCCTCTCTCATCCTTCTAAATTCCAGTGAATACAAGCCCAGTCGATCCATTCTTTCATCATATGTCAGTCCCGCCATCCCACGAATTAACCTGGTGATCTTACGCTGCACTCCCTCAATATCAAGAATGTCCTTTCTCAAATTAGGAGACCAAAGCTGCACACAATACTCCATTTCTGGTCTCACCGGGGCCCTGTACAACTTCAGTAGGACCTCCTTGCTCCTAAACTCAAATCCTCTTGCAATGAAGGACAACATGCCATTAGCTTTCTTCACTGCCTGGTGCATGCTTACTTTCAGTGACTGATGTACAAACACACCCAGGTCTCGTTGCACCTCCCGCTATCCTAATCTATCCATATTCAGATATTAATCTGCCTACTTGCCTTTCATCAGTGGTTAGGAAATGTAACACTCCCAAGTTGAGAGTTCAGATAAGGGAAAGTATTAAGAACTTTGGGGATAAGGTTGGGTACATGGAGATGAAATATAAATCTGCCATTGAGTCACAGATTTATGAATCATGAACCATAGGGCAGCACGGTGGCGCAGCGATAGAGTTGCTGCCTTGCAGCGCTCTCAGCGCCAGAGGCGCGGGTTCGATCCTGACTACGGGTGCTGTCTGTATGGAATTTGTATGTTCTCCCGGTGACCTGCATGGGTTTTCTCCGAGATCGTCGGTTTCCTCCCACACTCCAAAGACATACAGGTTTGTAGGTTAATTGGCTTGGTGTAAATAAGTAAATGAGTAAATGAGAGAGCATGCTGACCGGTTGCATCGTGGCTTGGTTCGGCAATTTGAGCGTCCTGGAGAGGAAAAGACTACAAAAAGTAGTAAACACTGCCCAGTCCATCATCGGCTCTGATCTTCCTTCCATCGAGGGGATTTATCGCAGTCGCTGCCTCAAAAAGGCTGGCAGTATCATCACAGACCCACACCATCCTGGCCACACACTCATCTCCCTGCTACCTTAAGGTAGAAGGTACAGGAGCCTGAAGACTGCAACAACCAGGTTCAGGAATAGCTACTTCCCCACAGCCATCAGGCTATTAAACCTGGCTCGGACAAAACTCTGATTATTAATAACCACTTTCTGCTCTTTGCACTTTATCAGTTTATTTATTCATGTGTGTATATATTTATATCATGGTATATGGACACACTTATCTGTTTTGTAGTAAATGCCTACTATTTTCTGTGTGCTTAAGCAAAGCAAGAATTTCATTGTCCTATACAGGGACACATGACAATAAACTCACTTGAACTTGAAATGTAAAAAAAATTGCCCCGAGTGTGTGTAGGGTAGTATTAATGAGTGGGGTTCGCTGGTCGGTGCAGACTTGGTGGGCCAAAGGGCCTGTTTCCACGCTGTATAACTAAACTAAACTAAACTAAACTAAACTAAACTAAACCAAACCTAAGGCCCTTTAATTTTGTGCCATTGTGCAGCCCTGATCTTTTGAAATGATAGAACACGCATGAGATGCAGGATTAAGTGTACTCCTTTCCCATGTCCCCAAATCCCATTCAATTTAAATCAATGATCCCCCGTAACTTATGAAGGGTTGTAATTCCAAAAATGTCAATAGCTGAGGACATAAAACATAAAAGAGGGCACCACAGAAACAGACCCATCGACCCACAATGTCTGTGCAAAACATGATAACACGTTAAACTAATCTTGTCTGCCTGTATGTGACTTATACCTCTCCGTTCTCTGCATATCCATGTGCCGATCTAAAAGTCTCTTAAATGCCACTATTCTATCTGCTTCCACCACCACCCTTGGCAAAGCATTCCAGGTCTGGATTATTGGTGAGGACATCTTGCTTGACATAATTTTCAAGACAGCTTCCATCAGCAGATAGACATAAAAAGCTTTAGTAACTCAATGGGCCAGACAGCATCTCTGGAGAAAAGGAATAGGTGACGTTTCGGATCAAGACCCTACTTCAGACCGAGAGTTGGGGGAAATGAAAACGAGAGATGTAGATGGTGATATAGAGACATATAGAACAAATGAAAGAAATAAATGCAGAAAAGTAACGATGATAAAGGAAACAGGCCATTGTTAGCTGTGTGCTAGGTGGAAACGAGTTGCAGGCAATGAGACTCGACAAGACGACTTTGAAGCTCGTATAACGACTTGGGTGGAGGAGGGATGGAAAGAGAGGGGATGCTTCTTAAGGGCCTGTCCCACCAGCATGCGATTGCATGTGTCTAGCGCAATCAAACGTGGTGGCTTGAGGCGTATGGCATCGCGGGGTCGGTCCCACTTCCAACCGCGGAGCCGTCTGGAGTTGTGCGGGGCTGGTCCCAACATCATACTCACCAATCAGCTGGGCAGGAGGCGGGCCGACTGAATTTGGACGTCGCACGGCGTCGGGCGGTTACGTCATCACGCAACGGCACGCCGGGTGGTGATGTCATCGAGCAATGCCACGCGCTAGGCGTACGCCGTCAAGACGCTGCGTATGGGGTCGAGACGCTGTGTACGATGTCGAGACGCTGCGCACGTATGGCCTCAATGTGGCTGCAGGCCGACGGCTGCAGGCCGTTGTCGCGCAGAATATTTGGACAGTGTCAGTTTTTCGGAGCCACGCGCGATGATTAATCCTTTAATATCTTGGGCCAAAGGGCCTGTTTGCACACATTACCACGTTGACTCTATGACTCTATAACTCGCTTGGATTAAACTGCCATTTCTCTGCTCACGTCGGTAACTGATCTATATCCTCCTGTCTCCTTTGATAACTTCTTCACTGTCCACAACTCCAATTTTTGTGTCATCTGCAAACATGAAGCCACCCATCTGCTTTTTTGTCCAAGTCATTTATATATACACAGAATCACAAAACAACATATTTCCCAGCGTAGAGTCCAATGAAATACTACTGCTCACAAACCTCCAGCCAGAATAACACCCTTCAACCACTACTGCCTATCTTCTATGACTAAGCTTGTTCTGAATCTAAACTACCAAGTCACCGTGGAAGACAAGCGTCTTAATATTCTGGATCAGCCTACCATGAGACTTTTTCAAATGGCTTACTAAAATCCATGTGGCCAACATACACTGCCTCCCCAAAAAACCCAAGAAACTTTTCAAGACATGACCTGCCGGAGCAAAGATTATCCCTTTCTCTTTCATTGTCCTCTGTTTGTTATCCTGCCACAACGCCACATCTCATCAGCGAATGAAAATGCTAACACCTTTCCCTCGTTGTTTTTGCATCTCCTATAATTAAGACCCCGATTAATCCTTTAATATCTCCCCCTACTCTGCGCACAGAGAAGTCATTGTTAAATTTCCGGCCAGATTTCTCAGTGATGTTTTCTCTGCGTCCTTTCACTTAAAAGCCCTGACCCAAAACACCACCTATCCATGTTCTTCCAAGATGCTGTCTGATTCAAAGGACAAAGGACAAAGGACAAAGGACATTTATTGTCACACACACCAATTGGTGCAGTGAAATGTGAGTTGTCATTGCAGCACACCAATAAAAAATAAAACACATTAAAGAATTTACCATTAAACATAAAACCATCCCCCCACAATGGTTCCTATTGTGAGGGAAGGCAGCAAAGTCCAGTCCACTTCCTTTTGTTCACCCATTGTCAGGCCTATTGAGGATTCATTGAGTTACTCCAGCACTTTGTTCCCTTTTCTGTCAGATTACCCTTCAGCCTTCTTTTCTCAGAAGAGACCATGCATTGGACAGTATTAGAGGCACTTCACTGAGGGAAGTTCATCTTAAAATTCTGGCAAGTGCACTCCGAAGCAAAATAGGATAGCAACTGTGGAAAGACCTATGGAACGACCTAGTGTTTTGGGTTGAAGATCATTAGTCATATAGCATAGAATGAGTGGGAGGGAGAGAGGAGAGAGAGAGAGAGAGAGAGAGAGAGAGAGAGAGAGAGAGAGAGAGAGAGAGAGAGAGAGAGAGAGAGGGAGAGGCGGTGTCTTTCTCAGCTCCAGTGGCTGAGAAGTTTTAAGCAGCCTTTCAAGGATTCTGTCGATGGGAAAGGAACAGAGGCAGAGGGGCTTCATAGTTTAACTTATTATTGGACTGTTGAAACTTTCCTTTGCTTTAAAAATTCCTCCACAAGTGTGAAAATCCCTGAGACTTCTCTACATTGTCGAGGGAGCGGCTGTCATTGGCGGACTGCTGAGAGTGCCTGGAGAACGATGGTGTGAAGTTTTTCGGTACCTTTGTCGTGTTTTGGCACTGTTTCTCTGCCCTAAAGTAATTTTGCACAGAGCGGCTGCCTGGCTTAATGTGAAGAAGGTGCTTTTGCGTTCGGCATGACAGGGTGAGCTGTTTTTGGATGTGGATGAACTTGGGAAACTTTCCTGCTTCTACTGGAGGATTTTGCTTTTTGAGGATTTCTTTGTACTGTGACTGTCCCTGGGAATTGAATTGCTGAACTGCTGGGGTGCCGGGAGCTGGTTTGTGCCTCTGTCCGGATGGCGATCGCGGGGGCTCGGCCGAAGGAAAGGAACTACGCAGCAGTGACATCAGCAGTGGAAGCGAGGACATCTGAATATGAGCCTCATGTTGACTTGGACTGGGACAGTTTTGGTATCTCTGTTCAAACTGGGCCCCAGATGTCCAGGGGAGTAATTACGAAGGCTATGAATGCCCTTCTTGGGAGGGGGGCTATGTCTCTTCTGAGCTCGAGAGGGGAAAGATTGAGATGATATTTGAAGACCCGGGAGGATGTGGCCACAGAGTTGAAGAGGGGGATTTCAGTGGGGGGGGGGGGGGGGCCCATATACAGGTGGACCCATGGGTGTCCAGGGTGAGACCGGTTCTCCTGCGGAGTTGCCCCACATGTATTCCGGATGTGACACTCATTCCACACCTGTCTAAGATTGGGGCGGTGCGGTCTAAGTGCTTTAGGCTCATGCACCCCGGGGGGGACCCTGAGGAAAAAGGGATCTTCAGTTTCAAGAGGAGGGTGTTTGTGAAGGTGGGGGTGAGGGAAGGTGATGAGGGGAGTTTCGAGGTGGAGTGTAGGGGTCTCCCCAGAACCGTGCGTTGGAGTTGGGGAAAGGCACGGTGTCATGCGTGCGGTGGTTATGGACATCTCCGTAAAACATGTCCTAATCACGGGGTCGCTGCTAGAACTTCTAGCGCAGCGGCCCAGGAATGCACTGCTGGCCCATCAGGGGTTGCTCGTCATGCCTCGGTGGGGCGGGGTGGAATTGCTGACCTGGCTGGAGCTGCCGGCTCTGCCTCGGTGATCCGGGGCAGTGGGGATAGCCCTTCTGGGTCTGCAGTTTCCGCATTGGGGACCCGGGGCAGCGAGGGCCCCCACCCCCTACATCCTGAACCTGTGGGGGTGGCTGAAGGTGAGGCACAGGGTGAGGGGGGAGAGGAATGGGAACAGCAGAAGAAGAAGAAGAATAAGCAGAAAAAGATCACCCAAGCGAGTCAAAAGCAGGCGGGCGTGCTACTGCCGAGTGCAGAGATCACCCAAGGGGCGCCTGTCAGCTCCAGTGAGGTCCAGAGTGCAACTGCTGTGGCCCAGCAAGGAGCTGAGGTGGCTCTGACGGGGGTAGGGAAGGTAAAACGTGCGGGTGGTAAAGTGGATGGGGGTTGTGTGGAGGCGGAAGACCCTTTCTTTATGGAGGTCACCGTACCATCGCATGCTAGTGGGACAAAAAGGTAGATTGGGCCTGGCGAGGAAGAGCAAGGACGTGGGTCCAAAGTTAGGGGGGTATTTTTCCAGACCTTCCACCACCGATGTGGTTAGAGGTCAGGAACTGGTGTCTTCCGGGTTGGAGGTTGAGCCTCCATTTCAGGGATCTCCCGAGGGTACTATAAGATCAGGTGATAGGGTAGACCCCTCTGGAGGTATGTCCTCTGGGCGGGGGGATGTCCTTTCGTCACAGGGGCCCTCCGAGGGAGTTATCTCATCGTGTGTTGAGCTTAGCTCCCCTGGGGGTGTGTCCTCTGGGTCAGAGGCGGTCCCCTCGTTTCAGAGGCCTACTGAGGGTGTTGGAACGCTAGAGGGTGGGGTAAGTTCCCAAGGTAGTGTGGACCCTGAGACGGGGATGAGCAGAGTCAGCCCGGGGGGGGGGGGGGGGGGGGGGGGGGGGGGGGGGGGGGGGGGGGGGTGGGGGGGGAAATGGTGTACCAATCTGTGCTCCTTATCAGAGCCAATGGAGGTGCTGGGGTGTGTACTGTACTGCCGGCTGAGTCGGCAGGGGAGAGTAAAAAAAAAGCAAGAGGAGAGCCTCTGGGTGTTGCCAGTGGAGGGAGTGCTTTAGGTGCTGTGGAGGTCGGAGGTATTTCAGGCAGCGATCCTATTTCAGATTCTGGGGGTGCCAGTGTACCACAGACCCTGGGGGTGCCTCTTGTTTTTCCTTCCCCAGGCCCAGATGTAGAGGGTGAGGGCAGAGCGCAGGAGCCCAGCCAGTCAGTGGGCTGCGTGATGCGGATAGGGGATTCGGGATCCTTCCCCGGCATTGATCCTGGGGGTGGTCATGCTGGAGGAGGGGGAGAGCTCTGGTCTTTCGACTTCTGATAATGACCTTGGTGATGCTGAGCTTCTTGTGTCAGGTGCGAGTAACTTGGCCGATAGCCCAGGATCCAAGGACGAGTCTCATGCAATTGTTATCTGTGAGGTTCGAGAGTTTCTAAAAACAAGCCGCACCAGCAGAACAAAGACTGAGGCTGCTAAGAGACGGTGGGCTGATCTGCCGGCTTTAGTTAAAACTCTCGAGGCTATCCTTGCCAACAAGGACAGTGATCTTCCTGACTCTGAGAAGTGCCAGTTTGGGGATTTTTTGGGGTTCCTAAGAGAGAGGGCTACAGAGCCCACGAGGAGGAGTGTGAGGGTTTCAATTTAGTGTGCCTGCGCATTCAAAGTAGCCACATTAAACTTAAACGGGAGTAGAGCGAGTTTTCGCAGATTCCAGCTTTTATCAGTCCTTACGGAGAGGAAATTTGCAGTGTGTTTTCTGCAGGAGACGCATACCATTGTAAGTGATGAACCCACCTGGAGATTGGAGTGGGAAGGAGAGGTCTACATGAGTCATCTTAGCTCAAATTCGAGTGGGGTGGCCTTTCTGTTGGCTCAGAATTTCCTGCCAAATGTTATAAAAGGAGAGGTTGTGCCAGGACGTTTGCTCCACCTGGCCTTGAGCCTGGATGGCATGCCGTTGCATTTCATTAACGTGTATGCCCCCAGCTCTGGCACGATGCAGGCCGGCCTACTTCAGGAGGTGACTGCTCTGTAGAGCACTATTGATAGGGGAGAGTGCGTCTTCCTTGGGGGGGGACTTTAATTGCACACTTGAGGAAATTCTGAGCCAACAGAAAGGCCACCCCACTCGAATTTGGTACTCAGTGTGCCCCTGCTGTAGCGAAGAAGCTGAGAGGGTTGATTGATTCTTTTGAGTTGGTTGATGCGTGGCGGGACCTCAACCCAGATTCCACTGCTTTTTCGCGGAGGTCTGAGGGCGGTGGTTCCCGCATTGATCGAATATATATCTCCCGAGCGTTTGTTTCCCATGTCTCAGCGGCCTCAATGCAGATGGTGCCATGCTCCGACCACTGTCTGGTGCGTGTGGATTTTAATCCAGCGCGCGTTCGGGCTGGGTCTGCGTACTGGCACTTTAATAACCGGCTGCTGGAGGATCGGTGTTTCCAGGAGACATTCAGTCGGTTTTGGGTGCGGTGGAGAGAGAGGCAGAGATGCTTCTCTTCCCTAAGGCAGTGGTGGGATGTGGGGAAAGCTCACATCCGTATTTTTTGTAAGGAATACACGTGGGGGTCGACCGGGCGGCGGGACTCAGCGGTCGAGAGGCTTGAGAGGGAGCTACTGGACGCAGAGTCTCGCCTGGGTCGGGTTGGAGATGACTCTTGCGAATGGGGTGTGTTTCAGGTGAAGAAGGAAGCCTTGAGGAACCTGCAACTTGAGCGGTCCCGAGGCGCTTACGTGAGGGTGTGGGTCCAGATGCTGTACGATCTGGATCGAGCATCGCCCTTCTTTTTCTCTCTGGAGAAAGGGCGGGGAGCCCGCAAGCAGCTCGTGGAGCTGCTCGCAGATGATGGCTCCTCTGTCACTGATCCAGAGAGGATTAGTGCCTTGGTCAGGTCCTTTTATGGGTCCCTGTTCTCCGCAGGTGGATTTCAGCGGGGGAAGCTCAGCAGGACCTGTGGGAGGGTCTATCGATTGTAGATAGGGAGGTGACCGATCTTCTTGATGGCCCTTTATCTTTGGAGGAGTTGACTCGTGCACTGCATCAGCTCAGGAGGGGTAAGTCCCCGGGCTGGATGGGCTGACGGTAGAGTTTTGTAAGAGCCTTCCGGGGTATCCTGTGGGATGACTACATGTTGGTTCTGGGGGGAGAGACTGGCGACTGAGGAGATGCCCCTCACGTGGCGTCGAGCAGTGGTTGTCCTGCTGCCCAAGAAGGGGGAACTCCGCTGTTGAAAAACTGGCGCCCGGTCTCTCTCCTATGCACAGAGTATAAAGTTTTTGCACGGGCGATGGCAAATCGCCTGGGCTCTGTGCTGTCTCAGCTGATTCACCATGACCAGTCCTACACAGTCCCTGGCCGGTCCATCCAGGATAACCCTACGGGGCTTGTCTGGTTTCTACCGGGATGTGTTAAGAGTGAGGAATCTGGTTGTTTTCAGCCAGCGTGTTGCTCCACGAGGGGAGGGGGATGTTGCGGCTGCGAGAGTGGCCGGTCCTCACCCAATCATGGCGAGTGTCAATGAAAGGCGTGCGCCTAGAGTGGTTTTGAATGAGCTTTTACCCACTCCGTCAGATCTGCTCATCGGGCCTCGGTTCCGGGATATAGCTCGGGCACCGTTCCCTCCGCAACTCCCAGGTTAACTTGTCTCTTCCCACCCAAACTACCCTCTTCCAGAGTACCTTCCCCTGCAACCACAGGAGGCTGTAAACCTGTCCCTATACCTCCTCTTTCACACTTTATCCAAGGACCCAGCAGTCCTTTCAGGTGAGACAAGAGGTTCACGTGCACCTCTCCTAAGCTCATCTACTGCATCCGGCGTTCCCGATGTTGGCTCCTTCGCATCGGTGAGACAAAGTATAGACTGAGCCACCGTTTCGCCAAGCACTTATGCTCTGGCTGCCAAGGCCTGCTGGATCTCCCGGTTGCTAACCACATTAACCCCCCTTCCCATTCCATTACTGATACCCCTGTTCTGGGCCTCCTCCATTGCCAGAGTAAGGCCACACGCAATTGGATGAACAGCTCCCACATACTCTGCTTGGGTAGTTTACAACCAAATGGTATGAATGTTGAATTCTCCAATTTCAGGTAAGTAACCAATAAAACCCCCCCCCCCCCCCCCCCCACCCACCCCCACCCCCGGCCACATTTTTCCTCTCTGTTGTCTCACCTGAATTTGCATACATTACTCCCCTTCCCCCATCCCCCCCAAACCCCCTGTCCCCTTCCACTTATGTTCCCTCCTCTGTCGTCACAATTTCTCTCCACTTCTACCCTTATCTCCTTTTGTCTCTTCAGCTCTGGCTTTTGTCCAACCATCAGATTCCCCCCTCCACCTCACCTCAATCCACCTATCACTTGCCAGGCTAAGTTGCAAATTAAGGATCACGGAGAGAAATAGCACATAGAGGTGCATATAATTGTATGCAGTTCTGCGTATTCAGTTTACTTCTGTTAGTAAATATGGTTCAGTTTCCATGTGTAGGAAGGAACTGCAGATGCTGGTTTAAAACCAAAGATAGACACAAAAGTTGGAGTAACTCAGCGGGACAGGCCGCATCTCTGGAGAGAAGGAATGGGTGACGTAGGGTCTCGACCCAAAACATCACCCATTCCTTTTCTCCAGAGATGCTGCCTGTCCCGCTGAGTTGCCCCAACTTTTTGTGTCTATCTTGGTCCAGTATCCAATTAGACTTAAACATGGGGTTATAGAGGTGGGAGAATGGATTACTCTGCCCATTATGTGTAATGACAACAAAAAACAGGTTCTTGATTTTGTCACACAGGGCCATGCTCTCCCCAAGGTGCTGAAGCTAAGCTAATATTCAGAACTTATTTTAGGCCACAGGAATGTTGCACTTTGGTGAAAGAATTTGACAGAAGGGAATGGATACAAAAACCTACTGGGTTCCCAAATGAACCAAACTGAAAAACACAAGAAAAATGATGAGGATTGCAGAAAATGTCTCAAGAGAACAACTAATATCTTGAACGAATATGTGGGTGCCCAATATTAAAAGTCTATGATACAGGAGGAAGTTGGAAACGTTCCATTGTTGTATTAACTTCAGCAGAAAGCAGTGTGGATTTAAATATGACAAATAAATAAAGCAAGCCAATAGCTTGGGTAGTCTGCAGCACAATGACATCAAAACGGAATTCTCCAGTTTCAGGTAAACCCCATTCTCCTCAACATTTACCCAGTTTGCGTTGTCCACCACCCCCCCCCCCCCCCCCCCCCCCCCCCCCCCCTGCACACACATCTCTACTATGTAGATCTTTACACATTTAGAGTCACATAATCAGAGAGCTATACAGCATGGAATCAAGTCCGACAGTGCACTTGTCCATATTAAGCAAGTTGGCATGCTGGGCTAGTCCTATTTGCCTGCATTTGGCCCAAAGCCCTCTTAAACCTTCCAATCCATGTCTTTTGTATCCACTTCAATAACCTCCTCTGACTGCTGGTGACTGTCTTGGTCGTAGTAGGTCGCCGTAAAACCGGCGACTGGACACCCCTACCACAATGGCTCAAGTCAAGACTTCAAGTCAAGAGAGTTTATTGTCATGTGTCCCAGATAGGACAATGAAATTCTTGCTTTGCATCAGCACAACAGAATATAGTAGGCACGAATACAGATATCAGTGTGTCCATACACCATTATGTAAATATATACACACATCAATCAATAAGCAGGAAATGTGCAAATAAACAGATAATGGTCTTTTAATGTTCAGAGATTTGTTTCAGTTGAGTTTAATAGCCTGATGACTGTGGGGAAGCAGCTATTTCTGAACCTGGACGTTGCAGTCTTCAGGCTCCTGTACCTTTCAACCTGAAGGTCGTGGGGAGATCAGTGTGTGGCCAGGATGGTGTGGGTCCTTGATGATGCTGCCAGCCTTTTTGAGGCAGCGACTGCGATAAATCCCCTCGATGGAAGGAGGGTCAGAGCCGAAGATGGACTGGGCAGTGTTTGCTACTTTTTGTGGTCTTTTCCACTCCAGGGCACTCAAGTTTCCGAACCAAGCCACGATGCAACCAGTCAGCATGCTCTCTACTGTGCACCTGTAGAAGTTAGAGAGAGTCCTCCTTGACAAACCGATTCTCCGTAATCTTCTCAGGAAATAGAGGCGCTGATGCGTGTTTTAAATAATTGCGTTAGTGTTCTCGGACCAGGAGAGATCTTCAGAAATATGCACGCCCAGGAATTTGAAGCTCTTGACCCTCTCCACCATCGACCCGTTGATATAAACAGGACTGTGGGTCACCATCCTACCCCTTCCAAAGTCCACAATCAGTTCCTTGGTTTTGCTGGTGTTGAGGGCCTGGTTATTGTGCTGGCACCATATGGACAGTTGCTCGATCTCTCTTCTATACTCGGACTCATCTCCATCAGTGATACGTCCCACAACAGTGGTGTCGTCAGCGAACTTGATGATGGAGTTCACACTATGACCGGCTACGCAGTCATGAGTATAGAGTGAGTACAGCAGGGGGCTGAGCACGCAGCCTTGAGGTGCTTCCATGCTGATTGTTATCGAGGATGACACATTTCCACCAATACGAACAGTCTGTGGTCTTTGAATGAGGAAGTCGAGGATCCAATTGCAGAGGGATGCGCAGAGACCCAGATCTGAGAGCTTGGTAACCAGCTTGGAGGGGATGATTGTGTTGAATGCCGAGCTGTAATCGATGAATAGCAGCCTGACATACGAGTTTTTGTTGTCCAAGTGGTCCCGAGCGGAGTGGAGAGCCAGCGAGATCGCACCCACCGTTGATCTGTGGTGGCGGTAGGAAAACTGCAGAGGGTCCAGGTTTTTTGTCGAGGTAGGAGTTGATTTGCGACATGATCAACCTCTCAAAGCACTTCATCACCCCAGACGTTAGTGCCACTGGTCGATAGTCGTTAGGCATGTCACCTTGCTCTTCTGGGCACCGGTATAATTGATGCCCCTTTTAAAAACAGGTGGGAAACTCAGTCCATCTACACTTCACACTATCTCAGCAAGGCCAGCAGCATAATCAAGGACGAGTTTCACCCTGGCCACTCCCTCTTCTCCCCTCTCCCATCAGGCAAGATATGCAGAAGTGTGAAAACGCCCACCTCCAGATTCAGGGACAGTTTCTTCCCAGCTATTATCAGGCAACTGAATCATCCTAGCACCGACTAGAGAACAGTCCTGAGCTACCGTCTACCACAGGAGAGGTTAAAGGGGACGAAATATGTAGGAAGGAACTGCAGATGCCGGTTTAATCCAAAGATAGATACAAATGCTGGAGTAACTAAGCAGGTGCGGCAGCATCTTGGAGAGAAGGAATGAGTGACGTTTCGGGTTGAGACCCTCTCTTCAGGCCCTGTCCCGCTGAGTTACTCCAGCATTTTGTGTCTATCTGCGAGGTTAGAGGGGAAAATTGTTACGAAATTGGTTGGCAAAGGATGGTGGCAATGAAATGAAAATGGAGCCAGAGGAAGTGCCAATACAAATGGCAAGATAATTGTATTATGTAAGGAATGATGGACCAGTTTTTATAAAAACAAGTATGAAGACTTTCATGGGGACACAAGTAGTGCTGGAATCTTGAGCAATGCTCAAAGTGCTGGAGAAAATCAGCGGGTCAGGCAGTGTCTAAAGGGAATGGACAGGCCGCAATTCTGCTTGGGACCCTCCTTCAGGAGTAAAACAAGAAGGCTTGCATGTATCTCTATTTCATATACATACATAGATACGTAGACAATAGACGCAGGAATAAGCCATTCGGCCGTTCGCACCATTCAATGTGATCATTGCTGATCATCCAATATCAGTACCCCGTTCCTGCCTCCTCCCCATATCCCTTGATTCCGCTAGCCCTAAGAGCTCAATCTAACTCTATTTTGAAGAGCTCTATCTAACTCTCTTTTCAATGTGCCAGGCCAGTTACCAAACAAGAGTCAAGAGTGAGTCTGAAGAAGGGTTTCGGCCCGAAACGTCGCCCATTTCCTTCGCTCCATAGATGCTGCTGCACCCGCTGAGTTTCTCCAGCAATTTTGTGTACCTTCGACCTTCCAGCATCTGCAGTTCCTTCTTGAACACCAAGAGTCAAGAGTGTTTTATTGTCATATGGGAGTCCCCCAGGTAGAACAATGAAATGTGTAGGAAGGGACAGCAGGTGCTGGTTTAAACTGAAGATAGACACAAAACGCTGGAGTAACACAGTGGGACAGGCAGCATCTCTGGAGAGAAGGAATGGACGACTTTTCGGGTCGACACCCTTCTTCAGACAATTACATTCTTACTTGCAGCAGCACAACAGAATATGTAAACATGGCACACTGTAAACAGTGTAATAAACGAGGAAATTAAAGTTCAACGCAGTTCAGCAGCCCTTTAGTAATATCGGAAATGTAACGGAACATCAAGAATATAAACTATCCTGCAAACGGAATTCACTCCATGGAAAGTATGCTCATTTCGCCATGACTGGCTTAACTGCCAAGGAAGGTTTGAAGACTCGGTTGGGGTTTTGTCTGTGAAACGAGCTATATTCTGTGTTGTGTGACGTTCATAGGGGAATACCCCAGTAATCCGGTCTAATCCCGCGGATTGTATTATTTTTCCCGAAATGGGCTGCACCAAAATATCCAGGTTCTGTCAGGGTGCTGGAATGCCTTTGGTCGGTAAGAATAGCCCAGAGTGGGAGGGATGCGTGAAGTTCTATTGTCTGTGCAGTTGTCACCCGGGAGGGAGCCTGTGAAGGTGATGAGTGGGGTTGCTTTGCCTCTGCGGACTTTGCGGACAGATGCCACAGCGCCAATCTGCCGTGACCCTGTACACCAGCACGAAAGAGCAATTTCCCAACCACGTTAAAAGGGCTAATGCAAAGTCAGACCTCTTTCTCTTTCAGCTGCTGTAGCCCAGACGGGAGACATCACTCTGCAAGGACTATCTGTTGGACGGGGACCTGGCGACCCGCTTGGCGATGGGAAGGCTGGACAACCTTGGCTTGGTGACTCTCGCACTTAGGCACAACCTGACCATAGTCGGTGAGTGAGACACAGTGAGATGCTGCCACGCGTTTAACGGTAGGTTGCCTGTCCCATGTTATGGTCCAACTCTAAACCAGATTTGATTTAATTGTTGAAAATACCAAACTGCAGGTGCTGGTTTACAGACAAAAAAAGACACAAGGTGCTCGTGTAACTCAGCATCTCTGGAGTGTTTGGCTAGGCAACATGTCGGATGAGGACGTCTTCAGACTGATTGTAGAAAGGGAGGGGGTTGGGGGGGGGGAGCTGGAGGAGGGATGGGGTGGGACAGGGTCTGGCAAGTGGTAACATGTGTTGGAAGGGTATACAGATGCTGGTTTACACTGAAGATAGACACAAAATGCTGGAGTAACTCAGACAGCATCTCTGGAAAAAAAGGAATAGGTGACGTTTCGGGTCGTGACCCATCTCCAGACTGAGAATCAACGGAGAGCGAGTCTAGGGATGTGAAGAGGTACAATGGATGAAGGGTATGCAAAAAGGACATCTCAAAGCCAGCAACCATGATGAAGGAAAGGTGGAGCCCACAATGGTCCATTGTTGGCTGTGGAGAAGGTGATAACGAGTGAAGGCGGACCTAGCGAATGTACTCAGCTTTATAATGAAAGGACAAAAGGAGAGATGAGGCATTTACTCCAACATTTTGGGGTGTAAACCAGCATCTGTGGTTCCTTCCTACCCATTTGTTTCTTCCTTAATAATAAATATTTAGCCATCACTCATTTTATCACCATTGTGACTTCTGTCACAGCATAGTAGGAAAGATGAGGATACTTTCTCATTTCTGTATTTATGCAATAAAAAAAATTAAAAATAGGAATTAAAATGATTATTTCCTACTGACTTGAAAGCCTGTTGTGGGGAACTCCTCTATAAAACTGGTAATGAGAGGATGTTTTGCATTTGAGAGTGAAGGCGTTGAACGTTTTGGTGGTATAGATTTAACCAGATGGATGTTTAACAGATGGGTGTAAGAATTGCCCAGAGTAGGGAAATCGAGGACCAGAGGACATAGGTTTAAGGTGAAGGGGAAAATATTAATAGGAATCTGAGGGGTAACCCTTTTCGCACAAAGGGTGGTGTGTGCATGGAACAAGCTGCCAGAGGAGGTAGTTGAGGCTGGGACTATCCCAATGTTTAAGAAACAGTTAGACAGGTACATGGATAGGACAGGTTTGGAGGGATATGGACCAAACGCAGGCAGGTTGGACTAGTGTAGCTGGGGCATGTTGGCTGGTGTGGGCAAGTTGGGGTGAAGGGCCTGTTTCCACACTGTTTCATTCTATGACTGTGAGGTCAGTGCTGGCCTTTCCACCCATTTACAATGGTCGCATTGGCCCACATTTGGTCCATATCCTTGCCAGAGTGCAGCCACGCCCAAACTGGAGGAACACCTCCTATTTGTAAGGTGAGGGGAAAAAGATTTAATAGTAACCTGAGGAGAAACTTTTTTACACCAAGGGTGGTGGATGTATGGAATGAGCTGCTAGAGGAGTTAGCTGAGGCAGGTACTATCGCAACATTTAGAGAACATTTAGATAGGAACATGGATAGGTTAGGTTTATAGGGATCTAGACCAAATGCAGGCTGGTGGGACTGATGTAGATGGGGCATGTTGGTTGGCATGGTCAAGTTGGGCTGAAAGGCCAGTTTCCACACTGACTCCACAACTCTATGACAAGGGCTCTGGAAGAAGCAGAAATTTGGTAATGACTTCATGCATTAATAAGGGAGTGTGCACTCGAGCCAGTTGAAGTTAGGAACACTATGCAGACCGACATGCTTACATGAGTGACCCTAATTAAAGCCTTCTTAATTTAGAGTAATTACATTATTTTTTAAACTAATGCTGTTACCCCATGAATAGAAACATTAGCAAACAAAACAACACTAAATTGCAACACTATAATTTAACAATCTTGTAGTCATCCAGAGTATGGGCGTTACATCTCTCTCTTGCATTAGGTTTAAGTACTTAGTCAAACGTCAGATGACTTCATCATTAACCTAATTTATATGTGAGCCAATTGCCATGAAATTCATAACAACCAACAATTGACCCACATAAAAAGTTATGAACAGTTGTAATTAATATTACACCCTGGCGATCAACACCTGTTTCAAACACCGATGGATGGATGTTTGACTGATCCACGTGACAGTTTAAGAAGGTTTGGACATTTTGCCAGCAGCATAATCAAGGACGAGTTGCACCCTGGCCACTCCCTCTTCCATCAGGCAAAAGGTATAGAAGTGTGAAAACCTCCAGATTCAGGGACATCGCTTTTGATATTTTGGATTTGGCTGTGGAGAAAGATGATAACGAGTGAAGGCGGACCTAGCGAATGTATTCAGCTTTATAATGAAAGGACAAAAGGAGAGATGAGCCACTCAAGGTGAAGCCAGATGGATATATGGACTAGTAGTTTAGTTTAATTTAGTTTAGGGATATGGCATGGAAAACAGCCCTGACTCCGCGCCGACCAGCGATCCTTGTACACTAGCACTAACCTACACACTGGGGACAACTCACAATCTTTACCGATGCCAATTAATCTATAAACCTGTGCGTCTTTGGAATGTGGAGGAAACTAGAGCTCCCGGGGAAAACCCACAAGGAGAACGTACAAACTCATAAGGTCCCATAAGATCATGTGATAGGAGTAGAATTAGGCCATTCGGCTCATTGAGTCTACCCCACCATTCAATCATGGCTGATCTAGCTCTCACTCCTAACCCCATTCTCCCTGCCTTCTCCCCATAACCTCTGACACCTGTACTAATCAAGACAGCAGACAGCACCCGTATTCAGGATCGAACCCCGGGTCTCAGGCGCTGTAAGGCAGCAACTCCACCCCTGCACCACCTTGCCACCCCAGTGGTTTGTATAGTACTTGCCACCTAGCAGGGTGATAACAAGCGGAATCTGTCAGCAGCTTTAAAAAGGAGCTGGACAAACACTTGAAGTGTGGTAGCCGAGACTCAGGAGTTTGAGAGGAGCCTCCATCATTCAATATGTTGGCGCATGTGGACATGATGGGGTGAACAGTCTCCATCTGTGCTCTAAAATTCCCACTTTTTGTGCAAATTAATTATTGCACCAATGTTTTTTTACTTGGCTGCTTGAGGAGAATGGTTCTGGTGATCAACATTTCCACAAGACTGTTCCCACGTATAGTGTTATCATGGTGCATTTTCTTTCACAGGAGTTTGTTTTGGTTTTTTACAATAATTAATAAGCACTGCTGGAAATACTCAGGTTCAGGCAGTAACAATGTGCAACAAAAAGAAAGTTTGTTCCACCAATGTATGATGTTAACTTTGTTGTGTGTGTAATATGTACTTTTGATTCTATTTAATTAAAGATAAGGACCCAAGTATTTAGAAAGTGTCAAGATTAGTGAGAATTGTTTTTGCAAATCTTATTATAAATACATTTATACTCTCCTGGGGTATTGAAGTCCTTCCCTCAACTGTTTTTTTGAACCCGTTTTTCTGACTAGTTTTTCCCCTTTTGTAAGTCATTTTGTAGAATCATGAGTATTCCATTTAGGACTGAGATGAGGAAAAAACTTTTTCACACAGAGAGTTGTGAATCTGTGGAATTTTTTTTTTGTTCTCTGTCACAGAAGATAGTGGAGGGCCAATTCATTGGATGTTTTCAAGAGAGAGATTTAGCTCTTAGGGCTAATGGAATCAAGGTATATGGAGAGAAAACATGAACGGGGTACTGATTTTGGATGATCATCCCATGATCATATGGAATGGCGGTGTGCTGGCTCTAAGGCCGAATTGCTACTCCTGTCACCTATTTTCTATGTTCTAATCTTAAAATGACACCCACTGTTTTGTCTATTTTTTTTATTATGTTACATTGAGATCAAAATGTTTTCCCCCAATCTCGTTGAATACACTCAGCTTCAGATCTCATGCAATGACTACTGTAAATGGAACTGCGGGAAAAACACAAAACCCATTCCTCTCTTTGCTTTTTGTCACCTTCTCCTAGCCAAACATAATCTATTCTACAATTTCCTTGATTTTTTACATCGCTTTTGATATAGCTCGTTTTCACAACCTTACCCTTCCTTATCTCTGTGTCTCCCTCTACCCCTGACTCTCAGTCTGAAGAAGGGTCTCGACCCGAAAACGTCACCCATCTCCTTCTATCCAGGGATGCCCCTGTTCCCGCTGAGTTACTCCAACATTTTTGGGTGTAAACCAGCATCTGTGGTTCCTTCCTACCCCATTTTGGTTTCTTCTTTTCTTCCTTAATAATAAATATTTAGCCATCACTCATTTCATCACCATTGTGACTTCTGTCACAGCATAGTAGTAAAGATGAGGATACTTTCTCATTTCTGTATTTATGCAATTAAAAAAAATCAAAATAGTAATTAAAATGACTATTTCCCCCGACTTGAAAGCCTGTTGTGGGAACCCTCCTCTAAACTGGTAATGACGAGGATGTTTGCATTTGAGAGTGACGGCGGTTGAACTTTTGGTGGTATAGATTTTAACCAGATGGATGTTTAACAGATGGGTGTAGAATTGCCCATAGGGGAATCGAGGACCCGAGAGGACATAGGTTTAAGGTGAAGGGGAAAATATTTATAGTAAATTTGAGGGGTAACCTTTTCACACAAAGGTGGTGTGTGCATTGAACAAGCTGCCAGAGGAGGTGATTGAGACTGGGACTAATCCCCATGTTTCAGAAACAGTTAGACAGGTACATTGGATAGGACATGTTTGGAGGCATATGGACCAAACGCGGGCAGTAGGGCTATGTAGCTGGGACATAGTGGGGCTTGTTTGTGCCGATGGCTTGTTTCCACACTGTTTTCATTCTATGACTGTGAGGTCAGATTGCTGGCCTTTTCACACCATTTTACAATGGTCGCATTGGCCCACATTTGGTCCATATCCTTGCCAAGTGAAGCCACACCCAAACTGGAGGAACAACACCTCCTATTTGTAAGGTGAGGGGGGAAAGATTTAATAGTAACCTGAGGAAAACTTTTTTACACCAAGGTGGGGATGTATGTAATGAGCTGCTAGAGGAGGTAGCTTAGGCAGGTACTATCGCAACATTTAAGAAACATTTAGACAGGAACATGGATAGGTTAGGTTTATAAGGATCTAGACCAAATGGCAGGCTGGTGGGACTGATGTAGATGGGGCCTTTTGGTTGGCATGGTCAAGTTTGGCTGAAAGGCCAGTTTCCACACTGACTCCCACACCTCTATGACAAGGGCTCTGGAAGAACAGAAATTTGGTAATGACTTCATGCATTAATAAGGGAGGTGCACTCGAGCCAGTTGAAGTTAGGAACACTATGCAGACCGACATGCTTACATGAGTGACCCTAATTTAAAGCTCTTCCTAATTTAAGAGTAATTACATTAATTTTTAAAACTAATGGCTTTCACCTCATGATATAAAGCATTAGCAACAACAAACAACACTACACATTTCAACACTATAATTTAACAATCTTGTAGCCATCCATATTAGGGGCGTTGCATCTCTCTCTTGCATTATGTTTTAAGTACTTATTTCAACGTCAGATGCACTTCATCATTAGCCCTAATTTACTATGTGAGCCAATTGCCTGGGGAGGACATCATAACACCAACCAATTGAACCCACATACAAGGTTATGACCAGTTTGTAATTCATATACATAAACACAAGGATACCCTGTCGATCAACACCCTGATCTTGGTGGCTTAGGGCTGGTTTGATGCCTAACATGGATGTTTGAAACTGATACAACACGTGACAGTTTTAAGAAGTTTTTGACATTTTGCCAGCATCATAATCAGGACGAGCCGCGTAACCTGGCCACTCCCCCTCTGCCATCATGCCACAAAGGTAGATAAGTGTGTGAAAAACCTCCAGATGAGGGAAAGTTTCTTCGCCACTGATATCAGGCAACTGAATCACCTAACCCAAAAACCAGAGATCATCTGCCTGAACTACTGTCCTTCTCTTTACAAGTGGATCTGCCCACAGGCCTAAAACACAAGATAACATGAAACATGAAGAAAGTGACGAGTTGAAAGGATTGTGAATGTGCAAAGATTTTGGGAGGTGGTTTGAGTGACCTCAGTCTAGCCCCACGGACAGACGTTTACGTTGATAAAAAAAAAAAAAAAAAAAAGCTACAGGGACGAAGGCTTCTCCTGTGGCGTTTCCTGTAACTGCATTTGTGTCAGCATTATTTTTCCCTTAGCCATGTATCTGTACCCTGTTAATGATCGACGTAATCATGTATTGTCCTCCAACCCGCCACAAAAGCTTTTTCACTCTACCCTCAGAACACGAGAGAGAACCACCTAAAATAAACTTATGCTCAGAAGTTTTACGTGTTTACCTAAATTGAGTATAGAAGCCGGGATGTGAATTTTTCAAATTGTACAAGGCATTGGTGAGACCAACTCCGGAGTATTGTTTACACTTGTGGTCGCTGGCCAATTATAGAATGATGTCACAAAATAGAGAGAGTACAGAGTACAGATTTACTAGAATGTTGCCTGGGTTTCAACAACTAAGGTACAGAGATAGGTTGAATAAGTTAGGTATTTATTCTCTGGAGCGCAGAAGGTTAAGGGGGGACCTGATTGTCTTTAAAATGATGAGAGGGATAGAACAGAGTTGATGTGGACAAGTCTTTTCCCTTTGAGAGATAGGGAAGATCAAAAAAGAGGACATGATTACTTAACGGAAAGTAAGGGACATAAAGTTTAGGTGGTTAATATGAGGGGGACTTTATTAACTATGAGAGTGGTATTTAAGCGGTTTTGGATGGAAGAGGTTACCAGTTTGGATAAGTGGTGGAGGCAGGTTCTTTGGTATCATTTAAAAATAAATTGGATAGGCATATGGGTATGAGAAGGGAATGGAGGGTTATGGTAATTAGTGTTCAGGAGTGGGCTAAGGGAAAAAAACTTTAGTTCGCACGGACGTTGGTAGGGCCGGATGGCTGTTTCCGTGCGTAATTGTTATAATGGTTTGTATGGTTAAA
>NW_026576402.1:0-106214 GCF_028641065.1 Leucoraja erinaceus
GCAATCTTCACCCTTTCTTCAGCACTACTCCTTAACCCATTCCTTGTATTTGTGCTGCCCAAGTATATCCTTCCTTGGAGTGCTCTGGTTGTGGTCTCCCCAGGCCCAGTACAGCTACACACCTCTCTCTGGTCCTCCCTGCCCTCTGCAATGAGGGGCATTGACCTTGTCCACTGACCTGATGTATGCTTTGTGAGCTAATTCTCCCAGTTCCAGCACATTGGCCACTTTCTCAACATTTGGGACATTTCTCCCACTCCGTTTCCCATAGATTCCCATATTATGTCATCTCCACCACTTCAGTACTGCCAGGTTTTGCATCCAACACTTAAACACAGGACTGCAACATCATCCAAGTTATTGCACAGAAACATCTCCACACTATCATGTCCCCTCAGGATCTAGGTGTCCACTTAAGGCCACTCCTCATTCTTGTGAACACCAAGGAATGTACACTCTCAAACAGTGCAGCTTCTCTTGATAGGACAACCGTCTCACCCCAGGAAGATCATAAATTCATAAGTAGAATTAGACCATTGGGCCCATCAAGTCTCCTCCCCATTTAATCATGGCCGATCTATCTCTCGCTCCTAACCCTAATCTCCAACCTTCTACCCATAACCCCTGACAAGCGTACTAAGCATACCCCAGGGCCAGATAGGCTGCATCCCAGAGTACTTAAGGAAGTAGCTCCAGAAATAGTGGATGCATTAGTAATAATCTTTCAAAACTCTTTAGATTCTGGAGTAGTTCCAGAGGATTGGCGGGTAGCAAACATAACCCCACTTTTTAAGAAGGGAGGGAGAGAGAAAACGGGGAATTACAGACCAGTTAGCCTAACATCGGTAGTGGGGAAACTGCTAGAGTCAGTTATTAAAGATGGGATAGCAGCACATTTGGAAAGTGGTGAAATCATTGGACAAAGTCAGCATGGATTTACGAAAGGTAAATCATGTCTGCCGAATCTTATAGAATTTTTCGAGGATGTAACTAGTAGCGTGGATAGGGGAGAACCAGTGGCGTGTGGTGTATCTGGACTTCCAGAAGGCTTTCGACAAGGTCCCACATAAGAGATTAGTATACAAACTTAAAGCACATGGCATTGGGGGTTCAGTATTGATGTGGATAGAGAACTGGCTGGCAAACAGGAAGCAAAGAGTAGGAGTAAACGGGTCCTTTTCACAATGGCAGGCAGTGACTAGTGGGGTACCGCAAGGCTCAGTACTGGGACCCCAGCTATTTACAATATATATTAATGATCTGGATGAGGGAATTGAAGGCAATATCTCCAAGTTTGCGGATGACACTAAGCTGGGGGGCAGTGTTAGGTGTGAGGAGGATGCTAGGAGACTGCAAGGTGACTTGGATAGGCTGGGTGAGTGGGCAAATGTTTGGCAGATGCAGTTTAATGTGGATAAATGTGAGGTTATCCATTTTGGTGGCAAAAACGGGAAAGCAGATTATTATCTAAACGGTGGCCGATTGGGAAAGGGGGAGATGCAGCGAGACCTGGGTGTCATGGTACACCAGTCATTGAAGGTAGGCATGCAGGTGCAGCAGGCAGTAAAGAAAGCGAATGGCATGTTGGCTTTCATAGCAAGAGGATTTGAGTATAGGAGCAGGGAGGTTCAACTGCAGTTGTATAGGGTCTTGGTGAGACCACACCTGGAGTATTGCGTGCAGTTTTGGTCTCCAAATCTGAGGAAGGACATTATTGCCATAGAGGGAGTGCAGAGAAGGTTCACCAGACTGATTCCTGGGATGTCAGGACTGTCTTATGAAGAAAGACTGGATAGACTTGGTTTATACTCTCTAGAATTTAGGAGATTGAGAGGGGATCTTATAGAAACTTACAAAATTCTTAAGGGGTTGGACAGGCTAGATGCAGGAAGATTGTTCCCGATGTTGGGGAAGTCCAGGACAAGGGGTCACAGCTAAGGATAAGGGGGGGGAAATCCTTTAGAACCGAGATGAGGAGAACTTTTTTCACACAGAGAGTGGTGAATCTCTGGAACTCTCTGCCACAGAGGGTAGTTGAGGCCAGTTCATTGGCTATATTTAAGAGGGAGTTAGATGTGGCCCTTGTGGCCAAGGGGATCAGAGGGTATGGAGAGAAGGCAGGTACGGGATACTGAGTTGGATGATCAGCCATGATCATATTAAATGGCGGTGCAGGCTCGAAGGGCCAAATGGCCTACTCCTGCACCTAATTTCTATGTTTCTATGTTTAATGAAGAATGTATCTATTTCTGCCTTAAATATATCCACTGACTTTACCTCCACAGCCTTCTGTGGCAAAGAATTCCACAGATTCACCACCCTCTGACTAAATACATGTCTCCTCTTCTCCTTCATAAAAGAACGTCCTTTAATTCTGAGGCTATGACCTTTAGTCCAAGACTCTCCCACCAGTTGAAACATCCTCTCAAGATCCACTCTATCCAAGCCTTTCATGATTCTGTATGTTGCAATGCGGTCCCCCCCCCTCCACCCCCATTCTTCTAAACTCCAGCAAAGATAATGCAAAAGATCCAGCTATAGTTAAACATAATAAGATTACATTATTGAAATTCAAACTTAATCGAATATTATCGACAAGAGTAATAAGATTTCAGATTACAAAACAGATACATTTCGAATTTGGTGATAAGCCACTTAAACCTCTAGTACGGCAACTGAAGAAACAAGAAAAGGAAAATACTACAGGTGCACAACCTTTTATCCAGAGTTCCGGAAACCGAAAAGCTCCGAAAACCGGACATTTTTCCCCAGATGTCGTCTGCACACCAAAGCTTGTGCTTGGCGCCAAACTTGACCCGAAACGGCCCACGGTCAAACCAGGTCTGTACTACTGTAGCGGCAGCCTCCTCCCCGGAGATCGGGGAGACACTTAAACATCTGTAAATCATTGCTTAAATGCTTAGTCCCCTACCTGGTCGGAGAGGCGGGGAGCGGTCAATGCCTTACCGGGTCGCCGTGCAGTAAGCTCCGGAGAGCTTTGGCCGCCGACTCCCAACATCGCGGAGCTGGGGCTGCGGGCATCCGGCCGCGGATGGCGCCGGTTATAGCTCCGACCCCGGCAACTCTACCCCTGGCTGTGCAGCGCTCCAAATCCAGCGCCGCCCGCGGCTGGAGCCCCAGTTCCGCGATGTTGGTAGTCGGCGGCCAAAGCGCTCCAGAGCTTACTGCACGGCGACCCGGTAAGGCATTGCCCGCTCCCCGCCTCTCCGACCAGGTAGGGGACTAAGAATTAAAGTTTCCCCCTTCACCCCCCCCCCCCCACCACATAAAATCCCTCCAAACTAACTGACTAACATTTAAGCAATGATTTACAATGATTCCCCGGTCTCTGGGGAGGAGGCAGCCGCTCCAGACTTTTCAAGCCGCCCGCGCTACCTACCTAATCTACACTAAAAATCTTCCATTCCGAATTCCGAAAAATTCCGAAATCCGAGAAGTGTCTGGTCCCAAGGCTTTCGGATAAAAGGTTGTGCACCTGTATCATTAAAATTAAATCAGAGAAAGGAGAACTACTAACACTACCCAAGGATATTAATCAAAAGGTTTGTTCAATTTTATCAACATTCATACACAGCTTAAACTAAAGCAGAAGACAGTAAAATTATAAATTTCCTAGATAATTGTAATCTACCAAATCTGGATATCTTAGAACAAGAGGAATTAGGAGCACAGATCACAAGTGAAGAAATAAGAGAAACAATAAAAGAACTGAAAAATGGGAAGATGCCAGGACCAGACGGTTTTAGTAATGAATTTTATAAAAGATTTCAGGAGTTAATGGTCCCACGGTTATTTAAATTATATACGCATGCTTTTACCGAAAATAAATTACCAGAAACACTAGCAGAATCTACAATTACGCTTATACCAAAAAAAGATAAAGATCTAGAAGAACCGGGCTCATACAGAACCATATCACTTTTAAATACAGATCAGAAAATGTTTGCAAAGATTTTAACAAGAAGACTGAGTAAATATATTAGTAAATTGATAAATCCGGACCAAACGGGGTTTATACGGGGTTAAAATGGAAAAGAAGATTTATCAGTTTTCTCTTTGGATGCAGAGAAAGCATTTGATCAGGTAGAGAGAGTGGCAGTATTTGTATAAAGTACTCCAAAAATGTAATATGGGAGATAATTTTGTTAGATGGGTAAAATTACTGTATGATAAACCGATGGCTAGAATATTAACTAATAATATGTTATTTCCAAAATTCCAATTATCGAGGGGCAATAGGCAGGGATGTGTATTATCACCCCTGCTATTTGACATGATAGAGCCTCTGGCTGAAATGATAAGAATGCATCCAAATATTCAGGGATATAACACTAAGGACAGCGCAGAAGATCATCGGTTGCCCTCTCCCCTCCCTGATGGATATCTACACCTCCCGCTGCCTTAGCAGGGCAAAGAATATCATCAAAGACAGCTCCCATCCTGCGTTTGGACTTCGACCTGCTGCCCTCTGGAAGGCGCTATAGGTGCATCAAATCCAGGACAAATAGACTCAGGAATAGTTGCTTTCCGAAAATTATAACTACTCTTAATTCAAATTCACACATGCACTGACTTCACAGCCCAACACCCGTACTTCCATCTGTATATATGTATATAGCGCCGCAGAATTGTGCACCTATCCCCCCCCCCCCTCACTCTCACTTCTGTTTTTGTTTTTCTGTTTCTTGTTTTTTGTACTAAATTATATGTATGCACTGAGTACGAGCAGCTTTTAATTTCATTGTACATGTATAGTGACAATAAATGGCATATCTATCTATCTATCTATCTATCTATTGATTCTAATAACAAAATTTCATTATATGCAGATGATACACTTTTATATTCTACAAATTCACAAACGAGTATTATTAAAGTTAATTGAGAAATTTGGTTCTTTTTCAGGATACAGAATAAATTGGAGTAGAAGTGAAATTATGTAATTAAAGCTGCAGAAAGTGAATCACCTATTAAAATTTCCATTTAAAATTGCAACGGAAAAATTTAACTATTTGGGTATTCAAGTTACTAGAAGATATAAATCATTATTTAATGTAATTTTATGCCACTATTAAATAAATTGAATGCCTTGATTAAATTCTGGAAAACGCTTCCGTTGTCATTAATTGGCAGAATAAACGCTATAAAAATGATATTTTTACCACAAATAATATATTTATTTCAATCCATACCAATATATATATATATAATACCAAAACATTAAAAAAAAATTAGATTCTAATATTACCAACTTCATTTGGGACTATAAAGTACATAGAATTAAAAGAGATCATTTGTGTAAACCCAAAGAGGTTGGGGGACTTGCACTTCCTAATTTTTTGTATTACTATTGGGCAGTGCATATTAAGAATATAATTTACTGGTTGGACAGTTCTTCTCAACAAACGGAATGGATAAAAATGGAGAAAGAGGATTGTTCTCTGTGTGATATAGGATCGATCCTCTTCTCCCCGATAAAATTGAATAACACATTATATAAGAAGAATCCAATTATACATAATACAATACGAATATGGAAACAAATAAAATTAACAAACCTATCAGTGTTAGACTAACACGAATAGTGAACAATCCATTTTTTAAACCATCTCTTACGGATAAAACATACAGACAATGGGAAAGATTGGGAATTAAAAAGGTAGGCGACATGTACGAAATGGGAAATCTGTCATCATTTCAACAATTAAAATTTAAATTTAAACTGAATAACAAGGATAAAGGGGAAATCCTTTAAAACCGAGATGAGAAGAACTTTTTTCACGCAGAGAGTGGTGAATCTCTGGAACTCTCTGCCACAGAGGGTAGTTGAGGCCAGTTCATTGGCTATATTTAAGAGGGAGTTAGATGTGGCTCTTGTGGCTAAGGGGATCAAGGGGTATGGAGAGAAGGCAGGTACGGGATACTGAGTTGGATGATCAGCCATGATCATATTGAATGGCGGTGCAGGCTCGAAGGGCCGAATGGCCTACTCCTGCACCTAATTTCTATGTTTCTATGTTTCTAACAACCAATATTTTAAATATCTACAGATATGTAACTTTATGAAGAAATATATACAGAGATTTCAAAGTATAATTTTAAATCCATTGGAAGAAGCAATTAAGGCGGACTCACAAAAATTAATATCATACTTATACAATAGTATTTTAAATAGAGAATTACCATCAACAGAGGCAACTAGACAAGACTGGGAAAAAGAACTAACGATAAAAACTTCGAAAGAAACATGGGAAAAGTATTTGATATATATACATAAATGATCGATTAATGCTAGATGTGCTGGAACCACTTTCTGTTTACAGGTATTAATGCCACCTGCTGGATGTTCAGGTTCCTACAGCTTTGGGTTACATATATAACATATAACATATAACAATTACAGCACGGAAACAGGCCATCTCGGCCCTACAAGTCCGTGCCGAACAACTTTTTTCCCTTAGTCCCACCTGCCTGCACTCATAATTATTTTGCTTTTTCGAGGAGAGGGTAAAATTATTGTGACAATATTATTAAATTATTGTGTTTTGGCTTATCCATGTTGTTCCCCTGTAGTGTGACCTCGGCGTGCTTCAAGAATAAAACAAACACATTTTTGAAATGGCTACTTGGCATGACTTTGAGGCACTGCACTGTTCAACTGACATCAACAATGCTGAACAAAACAAAAAGTGCTGGAGGAACTCAGCGTGTCAGGCAGCATCTGTGGAGGGAATGGCCAAGTGGCATTTTAGGCTAGGATTCTTCTTCAGACAGGATCAGTCTTGAAGAATGGTCTTGACCCGAGTCGTCACCTATCCATTCCCTCCACTGATGCTGCCCGACCTGCTGAGTTCCTCCAGCGCTTGTGTTCTGCTCAAGATACCAGCATCTGCAGTCTCTTGTGTCTCCATTACTACAATGCTTCTTCCAAGGCAATTGTTTGCAGCAATCTACTTGATTGATTTTAACATTTGATTTTAAATTCTACAGTTTTAAGAACTGTAAACTTGATGCCGAATGTGACTATCTAATTGTTAATTCCAAAATACAAAATGTATGAATCCTATTGGAACATTTAGAAAAAGTATATAATGTTATTTTAAAGGGAAACAAGCAATTCTAACATTAATTCCTTGATTTTTTAAATAAAGCTACTGATTTTTAAGTATGAAGTGAAGTTGAGGAATCTCAACCTGGCTAAGTCCATCATGACAGAGTGAGGCCAAATGCAACTTGGAGGTGGCCTGACCAGCACTTTATAGAGCCTCAGCATTATATCCCTGTTTTACTACATAAGCCCCCTCGAATTAAATGCTTCAATTGCGTTTGCTTTCTTTACTACTGATTCGACAGGAACTATCATGGTGAAACTTCCTTGGACTGGCTCCAATACTCCCATGTCCTTTTCTAGATAAGGAGAACAAAATTGTGCTTAACATCCCAGATGTGACCTCACCAACAGCCCACACAACTGTTTTACCTTTCCTGTTAGGCAGGAAGTTGTCATAAACCAGGAACCCCAGCTCAGGGACAGTACCGCATGGTGCAGACTGTAATTCTAGTGTGTAATTTACTGCCATCCCACCGCACCAGTTTGTTAGACGCATTGTCTGTGAGTAATCATGTTTGTGTAACAGCAGCTTTATACGTTATTGTGCAGGATTGCTATTATTAACAGTTAAGAATGTTTCATGTGCCCTGGCTGGTTTCTTACATAACAGCATTGTATTTAGTGGTGGCATCATAGTTTATGTTTCTATACCAAGTGTATAACGTTACTAAATATGCGGTTTCCCTTTCTGCTTGTATGTTACAGTTTCACAGTTGAATACAGTAAAGAATCAACGACATCTCGTGTCTACGGGTCTTTATTGGATTAATTGTTTAACTTGCTAGATAGCTGGATAGGGACATCCAGCGAGTCCAGTATACTAGACAAAATTTAATTCAATTTAAAATACTACATAGATTATATTATTCAAAAACTAGGCTGAATAAATTCTACCCGAATATCTCCCAATCAGTCATAAATGTCTGTGAAAAAAACTCCAGCGAATATAGGTCCAGTGCGGCCAAACGTTCATCACAGGTTAACCCATTCATTTCTGGGATCATTCTTGTAAACCTCCTCGGGACACTCTCCAGAGCCAGCACATTCTTCTTCTGACATGGTGCTCAAAATTGCTAACAATAATTCAAATGCGGCCTGACCAGCACCTTATAGAGCCTCAGCATTATATCCCTGTTTTACTACATAAGCCCCCTCGAAATAAATGCTTCAATTGCGTTTGCTTTCTTTACTACTGATTCGACAGGAACTATCATGGTGAAACTTCCTTGGACTGACTCCAATACTCCCATATCCATTTCTAGATAAGGAGAACAAAATTGTGCTTAACATCCCAGGTGTGACCTCACCAACAGCCCACACAACTGTAATATCTCCCAATAGGGGGGTTGCACATAAGGTCACAGGGTCATAGGGCTTGACGCACGGAGCCGCTCAACCCATCTGGAGGACATCCGTAACTTCCGGTATATGTTATTAATGCAAGAAACGCGTACTTTCCTACCTGTTAAAAACCGCCAAAATGTTGAATTTTTGCGCTGAAAAAATTGAGGAAGTTGGGGTAAGTGTGAGAGACACGCACCCAACTTCAGAATTCCAAACGTGAAGCAAATTAAGGTAAAGAGAAGCGAGAGCTGAAGGGACAACAGTAGCTAAAGAGCTGGGTGAACATTGGCTGTGCAGATGTCGGAATTGAAAACATTGGGAATTATCGCATTTTCTCACTGCATTTCATCAACAGTAAGGCATTATTTGTGTTTTTCCTTGATTCCTTTGGTATCTAAAAATTCTCAGAAGTGATGAATCTGGCTGTAATTTTTTATTCAGATGCGTTTTCATTTTGTATGTAAAAACCCACTTGAGAACCATGGGCGATTTAAAAATTTACAGCCAGATTTATCATTTCTGAAACTTTTTAGATGCCAAAGGAATCAAGAAAAAACACAAATAATGCCTTAGTTGATGAAATGCAGTGAGCAAACGGCCAATGTTCGCTAAGCACTCTGGCTGTTGTTGTCCCTTCAGCTCTCGCTTCTATCTACCGTCGTGTATCCTCACTTTTGGAATTGTGAAGTAGGCCAAATGTCTCACACGCTTGTCCCGATTTCCATAATTATTCACAGCTCAAAAATGGACAATTTCAGCGTTTTTTAACGGGCCCGCTACGCTGGAAACAATGGTAAGTGCCTACCTGCAGTTCATCGCGTGTAATCCATTTGGAGTACCGTAGCAACAGTACGGGTCATAGGTCATGACCCGACTGCCGTGAAACCTCCCTATTGTTAAACACCAAACGCTTTTCAGTTAAGGCCAAGGTGCCATTTGCTTCATAACGAGATGGTGTTACATTATGTAATCCTTGCGCTGGAACATCCGACCACTCTGAACATAACTTGCTGCAGACACCTGTTTGGATAATCAGCCGTTTGTTATGGACTTATGATTCTGTAAGAGCAGTTCAATCTGCTTCCACTGTCCCACCAGGCAACACATTCCAGATCGGAACTCACTGCAGACAATAACATTCTCCTCAAATAATCTTCCATCGCACGTGGAGACCATTCAGTCCATCGTGCCTCTGCCGCTCAGAAAGGTAATTGACACCAGGACATCTGATGACAGGGTCATTACCGTGAAACATTAGCTCTGTAACTCACAGAAGTGTTGGCTCAAGGATAAACATTGACCCTGGCCACCTGGAATAACTCATCTCCCTTTGAAATAAAGCCAGTGGAGACCTCAGTGTAACCGAGAGAGCAGACACCACTCGACAGAGCAGAGCAGCCCCAGTGCTGCACGGAGAATGGTGCTTGGGACACGCTTGTTACTAGAAGGACAAATATACACAGAATTGTAGAGGCATGAATACACATCCTACCTTTAATCCACTGCAGAGCGTTGCGGAGATCAACAGTTTCACGGGACACTTTGTAGACAAAGAGAACAAGTGGAGTCCCCGGATTTTCACACTCGGAAATGTTCAGTGATTTCACAATATCTTTGTGGACATTCCCTTGACCGTAACACTCCACTGATACAGAAAACAATGTGTTAATCATTCAGGGTACACAAAAATGCTGGAGAAACTCAGCTGGTGCAGCAGCATCCATGGAGCGAAGGAAATAGGTGACGTTTCGGGCCGAAACTCTTCTTCAGACTGGTTCAGCATCTTTCACATCCATTACACACCCCCTCCTCCCCACCCTGACCGGCTGCTGTCTAGTTTCCCTCTGCACACTCTCATTTCACAAGGTCACTTGAGGCCTCCACTCGGCCCCTCTACCTCCCTGCACCATTCTTTGCTATCACACACAATAGACAATAGGTGCGGGAGTAGGCCACTCTGCTACAGCCACAGTCACTCAAGGCGTTCCCCAAGGCTCCGTACTCGGCCCCCTCCTCTTCATCATCTACATCCTCCCCCTTGGTCAGATACTCCGCCACTTAAACCTGGACTTCCACTTTTACGCCGATGACACCCAGATCTACCTCGGCACCAAATCCCCCCCCCCCACAACCCCCCCCCCCCCCCCCCCCCCTCTCCCATATCAACTCCTGTTTGTCAGGTATAAAATCCTGGATGCAACATAACTTCCTCCAACTCAACCGCGTTAGACAGAATCCTCCTCATAGGCTCCAAAGCCACACTCAGCAAAATCAATAACCCCACTCTCACCATCGACGGCACCACTTTCTCCCCATCTCCTCAGGCCCGCAACCTTGGTGTGATCTTTGATTCCTTGAGCCTCACATCCGCCATGTCATTAAAACCTCCTTCTATCATCTCCGCAACATCGCCAAACTCAGACGCTCTCTCACACCTCCCGCTGCTGAAAGACTCATCCATGCCTTCATCTCCTCCCGACTGGACTATTGCAACTCACTTCACCTTGGCATCAGCTCCACCATCACTCCAGTCCTCAAACAACTTCACTGGCTTCCCATCTCCCACCGGATCACCTACAAAATCCTGATCCTCACCTACAAAGCCCTCCACCATTTGCCCTGCCCCCCCCCCCCCCCCCCCCCCCCCCCATATATCTCACTGACCTCCTCTCTCCCTACCAACCCTCACGGTCCCTCAGATCGACATCAGCCGGTCTCCTCTCCATCCACAAGTCCAACCTCCGCAGTTTTGGAGACAGAGCCTTCTCCAGGGCAGCTCCCAGGCTCTGGAACTCCCTCCCCCAACTGATCCGCAATTCCGTGTCCCTCACCCTCTTCCAGTCCCGCCTCAAGACCCATCTCTTCACCTCTGCCTATCCTTAGCCCCACGTCCCCCTCCTTTGAATTGAATTCTCTTTACTTTGTGTACTAGTCATGTCTCTACTATTTATTTAATTCCCCTTACATGTTTTTCCTCTACCTGCTAAATTTTTGTAAGGTGGCCTTGAGACTCTTGAAAGCCGCCCATAAATAAAATTTATTATTATTTGGCCCTTCGAGCCAGCACCGCCATTCAATGTGATCATGGCTGATCATCCCCAATCAGTACCCCGTTCCTGCCTCCTCCCCAAACCCCAACTCCGCTCTATTTAGGGGCCCTATCTCTCTCTTGAAAGTACCCGGAGAATCTGCTTCCACCCGACGCCGAGAATTCCACAGCTAATTTCATCTCTCGTGCGTCACTTTCTCATTGCCCTTCGTTTCCCTGTTGTTCCAACATTTATTTCCCTCCGCTTTAACCCCCAGTGATCAATTCTCCACCGGCGTCCGGGGCAGATAATTCCCGGGAATCTACCGAAAGTTTCCACGCCACGCAGTTTGACACAACCGCCCCTGATCCTTAACTCTGTCCCCTCAATTCAGACTCTCTCACTGGTGGAAACATCACCACATCTCCTCCATCGTGTCCCCTGCGGTCTGAGTTGTTTCAATGAACTCTCCCTTATTGTTCGGACACCAGTTATTGAGCACAACACAGTGCCGGAGGAAGTAGGCATGTCAAGCAGCATCTATGGAGGGAATGGGTCGGGACCAGAAAGGCCATCCGCATTCCACCGGAGATGTTCCCTCCAGCGCCGTGTTGTGCTCAAGTTTGCAGCATCTGCCGTTTCTAACACCCCGTCTCCCGCTCTGTGTCTCACCTTGGCAGGGGACGGGTTCCGGGTGTTTCTGCTTGATCCACGTGTCCTCGTCGGCAGCACTGCGAGACCCGACAGCGGCAACTTCTGAATCTTCTGAATTTGTAGTCGGCACGGCAGTACTCTGCATATTGCCAACTTGGGCATCCATGCTCACACCTGAGCAAAACCAAGCAGGAAACTGATCTGAACCAAGGAGCGACTCGTTGTCAGGGCAGGAACCGCACGACTACCACACTATTGCACCGCTCGCCTGTCACTCAGTCCAAAGCAAAGATCCTATAGCAGAGCTCTGCTATAGGATTTAAAAAGGAACTGCAGATGCTGGAGAATCGAAGGTACACAAAAAAGCTGGAGAAACTCAGCGGGTGCAGCAGCATCTATGGAGCGAAGGAAATAGGCAACGTTTCGGGCCAAACCCCTTCTTCAGACTGCTATAGGATCTTTGGTCCAAAGTGTCAACGACATGAACCTTTGCTCATTGGAACCCTGCCCATCATTCGAAGATGCAACACTCAATGTTGGAGCAACTCAGCGGGACAGGCAGCATCAAAGATCTTATAGCAGCTATAAGATCTTTGGGCAACATCTCTGGAGTGAAGGAATGGGAGACGTTTCTTGTCGACACCTACACCTTTACCTCCCCACTCGACTCCATCCAAGGACCCCGGTGTAGATCAATCACTATATTATAGATCTGATCCATGCCCGGTTTCACTATATTGCCGACCCGATCCATGATCCAGGCCGGGTTTTCACAGTCATCTTGTGGAATGCAGCTTAGCTGGGTGGGTAACTCAGTTTGATAAGGATTGTTGAGGTTCTGGTTCTGGGTGATTTACTGCACAAACACGGCATCAGTGCTTATCTCACGCAGGTACACCGAAATGCTGGAGAAACTCAGTGGGTGCAGCAGCATCTATGGAGCGAAGGAAATAGGCAACGTTTCGGGCCGAAACCCGTCTTCAGAACCTTATCTCACGCAGGTCGGAGTGAGTAGAGTAGTGATTACATTTTGAAGTGGGCCTCTGACCAAGTTGAGGAGATTTACATAGAAAATATAGAAAATAGGTACAGGAGGAGGCCATTCGGCCCTACGAGCGAGCACCGCCATTCATTGTGATCATTACTGTCGTCCCCAATCAATAATCCGTGCCTGCTTTCTCCCCATATCCCTTGATTCCAATAGCCCCTAGAGCTCTACCTCTCTCTTAAATCAAGGTTGCCAACATTGGGTGAGAAATTACGAGAGACCAACCCTGAGGGAGCGTAGCGACTGGGGGCCGGGGGGGGGGGGGGAGGACGGTGTGCCCCCTCTCTGTGTAAAAAATGTTTTCCTCAACTCGGTCCTAAATAATGTCCCCCTTATCCTTAAACTGTGACCCCAAAAATGACAATAGTACTTCCTTCCCAATATTCAACTGAAGGAAATAATGGGTTATCGGGGCTGTATATTGTGACAGACAGCCTGACACCTTGCATGTCATTTTAATAATACACTTATCCCATTCCCCTGGATATTCCGGATTAATAAATTAAGGTTTTGTCAACTAATTACAAATCAGGCAAATTACAAATCAATAACATTGGCCAACTCCGAAACATGAAGCACTGAGCATTGGGATCCAGATATGACGGACAACTGGCCTCAGTTCCCCGCTCACATCTGGCAGTGTTCTCCGCCTGAACCAGGGGGCGCAGAGCGTTTTTGAAAGTATGGGAGCTGAGCGATCATTGGTCACTGGGGCATGTTGGCGGGTGTGGGCAAGTTGCGCCGAAGGGCCTGTTTGCTCTTGTGTCCATGTGTGTATATATTTATATTAAGATATATATGGACACACTGATCTGTTTTGTTGTAAATGCCTACTATCTTCTGTGTGCTAAAGCAAAGCAAGAATTTCATTGGGTGAACATTGGGTGAGAAATTACGAGAGACCAAACCTGAGGGAGCGTAGCGACTGGGGGCCAGGGGGGGGGGGGGGGGGGGGAGAGGACGGTGTGCCCCCCTCCCATTGGTACCGAGCTTTTGTATTTTTCAGCTTGAATTTAACATAGAAACATAGAAAATAGGTGCAGGAGGAGGCCATTCAGCCCTTCGAGCCATTGTGATCATGGCTGATCGTCCCCTATCATTAACCCGTGCCTGCCTTCTCCCCATATCCCTTGATTCCACTAGCCCCTAGAGCTCTACCAAACTCTCTCTTAAATCCATCCAGTGATTTGGCCTCCACTGCCCTCTGTGGCAGGGAATTCCATAAATTCACAACTCTCCGATTCAAAACGTTTTTTTCTCACCTCAGTCTTAAATGACCTCCCTTTTATTCTAAGGCTGTGGCCCCTGGGTCCGGACTCGCCCAACATTGGGAACATTTTTCCTGCATCTAGCTTATCCAGTACAGGTACTTTTATAATTTTATATGTTTCTATAAGAACCCCCCTCATCCTTCTAAACTCCAGTGAATACAAGCCTAGTCTTTTCAATCTTTCCTCATATGACAGTCCCGCCATCCCAGAGATCCATCTCGTGAACCTACGCTGCACTGCCTCAATCACAAGGATGTCCTTCCTCAAATTAGGAGACCAAAACTGTACACAATACTCCAGATGTGGTCTCACCAGAGCCCTATATAACTGCAGAAGAACTTCCTTACTCCTATACTGAAATCCTCTTGTTATGAAGGCCAACATTCCATTAGCTTTCTTCACTGCCTGCTGTAACTGTAAGCCAACTTTCAGTGTTTAAGAAGGAACTGCAGATGCTGGAAAGTCGAAGGGACACCAAAATGCTGGAGAAACTCAGCGGGTGCAGCAGCATCTATGGAGCGAAGGAAATATGCAACGTTCCGGGCCGAAACTCTTCTCCAGACTGATGGAGTGTGGCGGGGAGAAGAAAGGAAAAAGGAGGAGGAGGAACCCGAGGGCTGAGGGATGGGAAGAGACAACCCGAGGGCTGAGGATGGGGAGGAGACAGCAAGGGCTAACAAAATTGGGAGAATTCAATGTTCATGCCCGCAGGATGCAGACTCAAGAAGCGAAATATAAAAGTTGAAGTGCTGAGCCACCGGGAGGTCAGGTTGGTTATTGCGGACCGAGCAGAGGTGTTCGGCGAAGCGATAGCCCAACCTCCGTTTAGTCTCACCGATGTAGATAGAGACCAAGCGGAGGCTAGGCAGTCGCTTCGCCGAACACCTCCGCTCGGTCCGCAGTAACCAACCTGACCTCCCGGTGGCTCAGCACTTCAACTCCCCCCCCATTCCCCATCCAACCTCTCTGTCCTGGGTCTCCTCCATGGCCAGAGCGAGCAACACCGGAAATTGGAGGAACAGCACCTCATATTTTGCTTGGGGAGCCTGCATCCTGCGGGCAAGAACATTTAATTCTACCAATTTTGTTAGCCCTTGCTGTCTCCACCCGTCCCTCAGCCCTCGGGTTCATCCTCCTCCTTTTTTATTTCCTCTCCCCGCCATCCCCCATCAGTCTGAAGAAGGGGTTCGGCCCGAAACGTTGCCTATTTCCTTCGCTCCATAGATGCTGCTGCACCCGCTGAGTTTCTCCAGCATTTATGTGTACCAGCCAACTTTCAGTGACCAGTGTACAAGGATGCCCAGGTCTCGCTACACCTCCCCCTTACTTAACCTAACCCCATTGAGATAATAATCTGCCCCTTTGTTTTTGCCGCCAAAGTGGATAACCTCACATTTATCTATAATATACTGCATCCGCCACGCATCTGCCCACTCACTCAACCTGTCCAGGTCACACTGCAACCTCCTTACATCCTCTTCACAGTTCACACTGCCATCCAGCTTTGTGTCATCTGCAAACTTGCTAGTGTTGCTCCTAATTCCCTCTTCCAAATCATTAATATATATGATAACCAGTTGCGGACCCAACGCCAAGCCTTGCGGCACTCCACTCGCCACTGCCTGCCATTCTGAAAAGGACCCGTTCACTCCTACTCTCTGCCAACCATTTTTCTATCCATGTCAACACCCTACCCCCTATACCATGTGCGCTAATTTTAGTCACCAATCTCCCGTGCAGGACCTTATCAAAGGCTTTCTGAAAGTCTAGATACACTACATCCACTGGCACCCTTTCATCCATTTTACTTGTGCAACCTGGTGCATACTGTAGCATGTCTTTGAACTTACACTTGAATGCAATATTTATACTTTAAATTGGATTAGCTATGAATAAGGTTAGACTAAATTACATTCCACAATAGAGCCAGGATCTGATCAACGCGTGCCGCACATGAATGATCTTAGTGTATTCATGTATGGAAATCAGATTATAATCAAACACTTGGCCCATGTTGACAAACCTGGGTCTCACTGTACACCTGGTACTACTCCTGACACTGACTCCAGTTGCATACCTTCTCTCATTCCTGACCCTGAGTCCAGCCTTACACCTGGCCCCTGATTCTACCCTGATCATAGCTGCTTATCTGCTTAGGTTCCCAGTGCTGAACACTCCCATTGTCCTAGCTTTGACTGCACACCTAGTATTATTCCAGACCTTGACTCTGGATGCAAACTTGGCCTTGCTCCTAGCCCCTCTGCACTGACAATATATCTGGCCCACACATAAAGCTTAACCAATTACGTTCAAGTCCACAGTTGCTTATCTAATGCGATAATCTTTTATGGGGGACTTCACAGACCAAATCTTGTATAACAAAATTTGCTACAGCCATTGGCTTCCTTTTTATCTAACATAAAAGTAACTAGTTACTTTGTCAAAGAAGTCATCAATTGGTTGAACACAATTTCTCATCCATAAAATTATACTCACTCAGCTGTATGTATTCTGTTATAATTTCTTTCATTTTCCTAACAAACTGTCCTGAAGTCTTAGAAATATTCTTAAAATAAAGGGGAGAATAAAGACTGGTGAGAAAAAACTTTTTTACCCAGAGAGTTGTGAATTTATGGAATTCCCTGCCACAGAGGGCAGTGGAAGCCACGTCACTGGATGGATTTAAGAGAGAGTTAGATAGAGCTCTAGGGGCTAGTGGAGTCAAGGGATATGGGGAGAAGGCAGGCACGGGTTATTGATAGGGGACAATCAGCCATGATTACGATGAATGACGGTGCTAGCTCGAAGGCCCGAATGGCCTCCTCCTGCACCTATTTTCTATATTTCTATGTTTCTAAGTCATTTTCACCCCCAATGTTTTCAGTATTTTGCTGTCTTCCTCTCAGCTGGGACTTTTGCGAAATGCAAAGTCCAATAACTATATATTTAAGCAATATTATTCTATTAAAGGTGATCTTGAGAGTACATAATATTTTCTGTGGTATTCATAACACAACAATGATAAAAAGATCTTTGTTTCGATTGCACCTATCAACATGCATACATTATTATATTACAGTTAATATGTACCAAGGGCAAATTTTTGTTCCAATACTCCCTTTTCCCAATTACTTTTACATTACCGTGATTGAAATCCAAGTGAAGTTTAAATGGCATTCACTAAAATATTACCAATCACGCACCCAGTGTTACAGGCTTTCAATTGTTTAGACAGATCATCAATATATAGATTAAAAAGGACTGGGGACAAAATTCCCCTTGTCTAACACCATTGCTAACCCCAAATGGGGCTGAGACCCTATTGCCCCATTTTAATTGCATAGTCTGGTGTTCATCTATGTTCGTCTATGTGTTCATCTACGTGACATTGGGGACATTTTTATTCAACCTGTGAAAGGAATTTGGGGTAGAAATAGTCAGTGAGGTAAACAAACAATAGTTGAGTGGCAAATGACATAGAAACATAGAAACATAGAAAATAGGTTCAAGAGTAGGCCATTCGGCCCTTCGAGCCTGCACCACCATTCAATATGATCATGGCTGATCATCCAACTCAGTATCCTGTACCTGCCTTCACTCCATACCCCCTGATCCCTTTAGCCACAAGGGCCACATCTAACTCCCTCTTAAATATAGCCAATGAACTGGCCTCAACTACCTTCTGTGGCAGTGAATTCCAGAGATTCACCACTCTCTGTGTAACCATATAACCATATAACAATTACAGCACGGAAACAGGCCATCTCGACCCTTCTAGTCCGTGCCGAACACATATTCTCCCCTAGTCCCATATACCTGCGCTCAGACCATAACCTTCCATTCCCTTCCCGTCATATAACAATTAACCATATAACAATTACAGCACGGAAACAGGCCATCTCGGCCCTACAAGTCCGTGCCGAACATTTTTTTCTTCCCTTTAGTCCCACCTGCCTGCACTCATAAGTCCATATAACTATCCAATTTATTTTTAAATGATAAAAACGAACCTGCCTCCACCACCTTCACTGGAAGCTAATTCCACACAGCCACCACTCTCTGAGTTAAGAAGTTCCCCCTCATGTTACCCCTAAACTTCAGTTCCTTAATTCTCAAGTTATGTCCCCTTGTTTGAATCTTCCCTACTCTCAGTGGGAAAAGCTTTTCCACGTCAACTCTGTCTATCCCTCTCATCATTTTAAAAACCTCTATCAAGTCCCCCCTTAACCTTCAGCGCTCCAAAGAATAAAGCCCTAACTTGTTCAACCTTTCTCTGTAACTTAGTTGCTGAAACTGCGGCAACATTCTAGTAAATCTCCTCTGTACTCTCTCTATTTTGTTGACATCCTTCCTATAATTAGGCGACCAAAATTGTACACCATACTCCAGAATTGGCCTCACCAATGCCTTGTACAATTTTAACATTACATCCCAACTTCTATACTCAGATTTATAAAGGCCAGCACACCAAAAGGTTTCTTTACCACCCTATCTACATGAGATACCACTTTCAGGGAACTGCGCACAGTTATTCCAGATCCCTCTATTCACCTACATTCTTCAATTCCCTACCATTTACCATGTACGTCCTATTTTGATTTGTCCTGTCAAGATGTAGCACCTCACACTTATCAGCATTAAACTCCATCTGCCATCTTTCAGCCCACTCTTCCAACTGGCATAAATCTCTCTGTAGACTTTGAAACTTTACTTCATTACCCGCAACCCCACCTATCTTAGTATCATCTGCATACTTACTAATCCAATTTACCACAACATCATCCAGATCATTGATGTACAAGGTCGGAACAGGAAGCAAGGAAAACAAGTGGGGCAGTAAGTAAGTGTCACTGAAGAAAGCAGCCGAAAGCTGGAAGCCTAACCAGCAGGACAGCGATGGTGCCAACTTACCTGGAACATTTTCCAGGGCTGTGTAGCCAAGGCAAAACGGGCAAAAGAGGCCCAGCAGCTGCCACCGACTTCAGACGTTTTCTAGGGCTGTGTAGCCCACAGCCAGGCCCAGGAGCCGCCAACGACGTCGAGTGAGGGCCTAGTACCAGGTAGGTCATGGACAGGTCCGGTGAAGCCACCGACGATACGGAGTCAGCCCGGCTGGGAGACGAATCAGCCCGGCTGAGGGAGAAAGCCGGCCGCGTGAGAAGCGGTCCAGCAGCGAGAAAAAAATGCCCGGCCACGCGTGAGAAGCAGACTGGCGGAGTAAAAGTAAACTGGCCGCAAGAGAAGCGGACCGGTCGTGAAAGAAAGCCCGGTCGGGAGTAGAGTCAGCCCGACCGTGAGCAGAAAAGAGTGTCCGGCCGCGCAAGAGAAGCGGACTGGCCGAGGAGGAAAGCCCAGACGTGAGAGGAACTCCAGCCCCGAGTAAAGAGTGGGTCCGCACGAGAGAAGCAGGACAGCACTCAAGCACGTCAGCCCGGTTGCGAGTTGAGTCAGCCCGGCCGTGAGCAGAAAGTGGCGAAAGCCCGGTCGCGAGAGAAAGCCGGCCGAGGGGGAAGCGGGTCTGCGTGAGAAAAGCGGGACACAGCGCTTAGCCAGCCCCCGACGGCGGGGCACAGTCCTGATGCTGGGAACAGCGGGGACTAGCAGCAGTAACTAGCAGCGACACACCTTCCACAGGGTGTCCACGGAGCCAGCGATGAGCCGAGCAGAGGGTCCAGTAGCAGCCAGGAGAGCTGTGGAGACAGTGGGCAGGCAAGTCAGTAGAGCAGCAGTAGTTGACTTGGCAGCGAGCCAGCGGCAGCAAAAGTAACGGTGAAGCCCGGGGGAGCTAGCAAAAGCAGCAAAAGTGGAGGTCTGGCGAGGCCAGCAGCAAAAGTACCGGCAGGGACAGCTCGAGAAGGCACTGGAGTCCATAGGCCGGTAGGCGGCGCGGCTCTGGCCAACAGCGGCCTCTGCAGCCTGTCCGCGTTTTTATTATTTTTTGTCTGTGTTTTTATGTAGTTTTTGTTATTTTATGTTGGGGTGTGTGTGTGGGGGGGCGTGGGAGGGGGGGGAAACTTTTTGAATCTCTCCCTGCACTGGAGACCCGACCTTTTCTCGTCGGGTCTCAGGTGTCGTTGAGGCCGCAACGAGGAACGGCCTCCAACAGGAAGAAGCCGGGGACTCAGGTGCCGACTCACCGTTGCCGTCGCGGAGCTGGCCGGGTCCGGAGCGGGTGGAGCGGTGGAGGAGCGCTGCTGCTGCTGATGCTGCTGCTGATGCTGTTGCTGCTGCTGCTGCTGCTGCTGCTACCGGAGAGTCGGTTTATTTGGCCTTCCATCACAGCTATGTGATGGATGTTTATGTTAAATGTAATGTGTGCATAGCAGAAATATGTTTGGAAAATGTTCTAAATGTCAATTAACATGAAATGTTGGTTAATAGTATAAATATATTATTATAAGAATTAGTAATAGTCAGTGGGCTGGATCACTTCTTAGTGTGTAGAAGGATTAAGTCTAGTGCAGAATACACAGTGAGAGAAAAGAAGATAGTGCACCTGAATAGCAACAGGTAGCATGGCTTTTCAAATTGTAGGAAACGTGCCCCAGTTAGATTATGGGTGTAATTTTGGTAAATGGACTGAAGTCTTGGAGGCTTGTTTCTTTTCCAATGATATCGCTGCAGAGGAGAAGAAGAGAGCATGGGTCATATTAGGCTTAGGAAGAGAGGGTTATCAGACCTTATGTATGTTACTGCTGCCAGCAAAGCCCACGGATAAAATGTATGAGGAGTGTAAGGAGACATTAATGGCTCATTTCTCGCCAAAACTTCCAAGGGCATCCAGAGGCAAGGAGCCTGAACTAAAGAGGGCAGAGAGACCCTCAAAGGACCAAGATCAAGTGCAAAAAGACAAAGGTCAAATGCAAATGGACAAAGGTCAGGTGCAAAAGGACAAAGGTCAAGTGCAAAGGGACACAAGTCAAGTGCAAAGGGACACAAGTCACGTGCTAAGGGACACGTCAAGTGCAAAATGACACGGGTCACGTGCTAAGGGACAAGGGGCAAATGCAAAGTGGCAGAAATCAAAGGCAAAGAGAAATTGCCATCCAAAGGGCAACCCTAGCTATTCAAGCTGCATTCAGGGGTATGAATGTACGGAAAGAAATCCGGAACAAACAGAAGGCAGCAACGGTAATACAAGCAGCATTTAGAATGCATAGAGTATACCATCAATACAACGCAATGAGATTGGCAGCTATAATAGTACAAACCCATTATAGGGCACACCTTCAAATGAAAAGTGATTGCAAAACTTACATGAAGGTACGCAGAAGCGTTGTACTGCTTCAGGCAGCCTACCGTGGAACGGTTGTTCGAAGGCAACTGCGGGGCATGCATAAATCTGTCAAGGTCATACAGACTTATTATCAGATGTATAAACAGCGTCAGTATTTTAAGAAACTATGCTGGTCTGCCATTGCTGTACAGCAACGATACAGAGCGTGCCAGATAAGAGATGTCCAAGTGAGACAGTATAAGAGTTTGAGAGAAGCAGTGGTGTGTATTCAGGCCTTATACCACGGGATCAAAGCCAGAGTATTGGTTGAGAAAACCAAGGCAGCACGCTGTATTAAGTCATTCATAAGAATGTGCACTACTAGAAAGCATTTCTTGATGCAAAATGCGGCTGTAGTCACTCTGCAAGCTCCATACCGTGGTTACCGATTAAGGGTACTGATTGGCTTATATCCCGGGTAAGGCTTTATTGTATTTGGATAAGGGGGAGAATGAGGGCCAGGGCAGTTTACTGTTCTGGATGTCAGATGTGGGAGGTCATGGAGTCTGAGTGCCCTCCAGACATCCAGATCTGTGCCAGGTGCGTCGAGATGGGGCTCCTAAGGGACCGTGTTAGGAACCTGGAGCAGCAACTCGATGACCTCTATTTGCTCAGGGAGAGCGAGGAGGTCATAGAAAGGAGTTACAGGGAGGTGGTCACTCCAAGACCACGGGAGACAGAAAACTGGGTCACAGTTAGGAAGGGCAATGGGCAGAGGGAGGGACTTGGTGAGTACCCCGGTGGCTGTACACCATGAAAATAAGTACTCATGTTTGAGTAAGGGCGGGGGAGACAGCCTACCTGGGGGCAGCGACAGCGGCCAGGCCTCTGGCACAAAGACCGGTCCTGTTGCTCAGAAGGGTAAGGAAAAGAAGGGGAGGGCAATTGTAATAGGGGACTCTATAGTCAGGGGGTCGGATAGGCGATTCTGTGGACGCAGACAGGAGACCCGGATGGTAGTTTGCCTCCCTGGTGCCAGGGCCAGGGATGTGTCTGAACGGGTCCAAGAAATCCTGAAACGGGAGGGAGAGGAGCCTGAGGTTGTGGTACATATAGGTACCAACGACATAGGTAAAAAAAGAGAAGAGGTACTGAAAGAAGAATTTAGGGAGTTAGGTAGAGAGTTAAGGAGAAGGACTGCAAAGGTAACAATCTCAGGATGACTGCCTGTGCCACGCGACAGTGAGAGTAGGAATGGAGCGAGGTGGAGGATAAATGAGTGGATGAGGGACTGGTGCAGTGGGTATGGATTCAAGTTTCTGGATCATTGGGACCTCTTTTGGGGAAGGTGCGACCTGTACAGAAAGGATGGGTTGCACTTGAACTCAAGGGGGACCAATATCCTGGCGGGGAGATTTGCAAAGGCTACTGGTATGGTTGGGGGGAGGGACTCAAATTGGGAAAGCTAGCATTCAGTGTGTGAGGCAGGAGGCAGAGAATGGTAGCACTCTGACCCAAAATTTAGGGGAGAGAGAAGAAAAAGACAATAAACAGAGAATAAGAGAGGGTGGGTTTCTTAAATGTGTATATTTTAATGCTAGGAACATTGTAAGAAAGGTGGATGAGCTTAGAGCCTGGATTGACACCTAGAAGTATGATGTTGTGGCAATCAGTGAAACGTGGTTGCAGGATGGCTGTGATTGCAAACTATTCCAGGATTTCCTTGCTTCAGGTGTGATAGAATTGGAGGGGCAAGAGGTGGAGATTCAATGGTTGGGTATTAATGGTGGAGTAGCAAGATGGATTCAACAGTGGCTGAATGGGAGATGCCAGAGAGTAATGGTGGATGGTTGTTTGTCAGGTTGGAGGCCAGTGACTAGTGGGGTGCCACAGGAATCTGTGTTGGGTCCACTGTTGTTTGTCATGTACATCAATGATCTGGATGATGGTGTGGTAAAATGGATTAGTAAGTATGCAGATGATACTAAGAGAAGCAAATGGAACGGAGAAGCAAATGGAATTTCGTTGCTCAGTTTTGTGCAATGACAATAAACATATTCTATTCTATTCTAAGATAGGTGGGGTTGTGGATAATTAAGTAGATTTTCAAAGTCTACAGAGAGATTTATGCCAGTTGGAAGAGTGGGCTGAAAGATGGCAGATGGAGTTTAATGCTGATAAGTGTGAGGTGCTACATCTTGGCAGGACAAATCAAAATAGGACGTACATGGTAAATGGTAGGGAATTGAAGATTGCAGGTGAACAGAGGGATCTGGGAATAACTGTGCACAATTCCCTGAAAGTGGAATCTCATGTAGATAGGGTGGTAAAGAAAGCTTTTGGTGTGCTGGCCTTTATAAATCTGAGCATTGAGTATAGAAGTTGGGATGTAATGTTAAAATTGTACAACGCATTGGTGAGGCCAATTCTGAAGTATGGTGTACAATTTTGGTCGCCAAATTATAGGAAGGATGTCAACAAAACAATACAGAGGAGATTTACTAGAATGTTGCCTGGGTTTCAGCAACTAAGTTACAGAGAAAGGTTGAACAAGTTAGGGCTTTATTCTTTGGAGCGCAGAAGGTTAAGGGGGGACTTGATAGAGGTCTTTAAAATGATGAGAGGGATAGACAGAGTTGACGTGGATAAGCTTTTCCCACTGAGAGTAGGGAAGATTCAAACAAGGTGACATGTCTTGAGAATTAAGGGACAGTTTAGGGGTAACATGAGGGGGAACTTTACTCTGAGAGTGGTGACTGTGTGGAATGAGCTTCCAGTGAAGGTGGTGGAGGCAAGTTCGTTTTTATCATTTAAAAATAAATTGGACAGTTATATGGACGGGAAAGGAATGGAGGGTTATGGTCTGAGCGCAGGTATATGGGACTAGGGGCGAATACGTGTTCAGCACGGACTAGAAGGGTCGAGATGGCCTGTTTCCGTGCTGTAATTGTTATATGGTTATATGGTAGCGGGGGGGGGGGGGGGGGGGGGTAATTTAGCAAACTCAAGGTGATTAACAAGGTCTACAATGTCTTTGAAACATCTTGTGGATTTGGCTAAGTTTGGATCAAACATTGCCAGAACAATAAATTTTCATGCTGTGGTTTGAAATTTTTCACAAATAAAGTGCAGGAAAGCTCTTTATTTAAAGCAAATACTAAACCTATCTACCTTGTTTTACTTTTTACTTATAATTATGTCTTCTGATGATCTGATCTGCATTGAAATATAAAAGGATGTTTCAACGTGAATTCATTCTCCTTATCTGTATTGTAGCACAAACAAAGATTTTCCAAACAAACGTGCTTTCTTCTCTGATCCTTTTATTTTATTTATATTTTATTTATATTTATCATGGAGGGAGTTGGAGTGGAAGATTGCAACCTTCACGTGGTCCGCCCTGTTTTGACCTGGCATCAACCCAGCGTGCACAATCAAATAAGATCAAATACAACTTTAGGCTGTGCACGCCGTAGTAAATGGAGGGAGTATAGGAGCATAAAGCCTCAAATGCAGAAAATCAACAGAGCGCTTCATTCCACCCCTCTCTCATCTTCCATACCCCATTTTGCCTTACAGGCTCATGGCATAAAACCATAGTGGATAAAAACAGGATGACTAATGGAGAAGGGAAGGGGGTCTGAAATAAACTTTGTACCCACTGATAAAATTCCTCTCAGAGGCCCTGGTAACATTCTTTGTAAAGATTTTTTTAGCTACATGAAGTCATTTATTGCATGAAATATTTATCTTTTGGGGGTTATTTTACTGGTTGTGTGTTGGACAAATTCTAAGCTTCTGTTATATAAACTACCACCAGAAAGCTTGGGAATCACTTTCAATTTTTTGAAAATGCAGAAGCCCCCTGAACCCCCACTGGGGGACCTAATCGGCCTCTCGGACACCGGCCAATACTTCCTACTTCTTTTCTGGAGGTGAATATCATGCCTGTAGGAGTTGTTTCTTAAAGCACACGGCACTGGGGGTTCAGTATTGATGTGGATAGAGAACTGGCTGGCAAACAGGAAGCAAAGAGTAGAAGTAAACGGGTCCTTTTCACAATGGCAGGCAGTGACTAGTGGGGTACCGCAAGGCTCAGTGCTGGGACCCCAGCTATTTACAATATATATTAATGATCTGGATGAGGGAATTGAAGGCAATATCTCCAAGTTTGCGGATGACAATAAGCTGGGGGGAAGTGTTAGCTGTGCGGAGGATGCCTGGAGACTGCAAGGTGACTTGGATAGGCTGGGTGAGTGGGCAAATGTTTGGCAGATGCAGTATAATGTGGATAAATGTGAGGTTATCCATTTTGGTGGCAAAAACGGGAAAGCAGACTATTATCTAAATGGTGGCCGATTGGGAAAGGGGGAGATGCAGCGAGACCTGGGTGTAATGGTACACCAGTCATTGAAGGTAGGCATGCAGGTGCAGCAGGCAGTAAAGAAAGCGAATGGTATGTTGGCTTTCATAGCAAAAGGATTTGAGTATAGGAGCAGGGAGGTTCTACTGCAGTTGTACAGGGTCTTGGTGAGACCACACCTGGAGTATTGTGTACAGTTTTGGTCTCCAAATCTGAGGAAGGACATTATTGCCATAGAGGGAGTGCAGAGAAAGTTCACCAGACTGATTCCTGGGATGTCAGGACTGTCTTATGAAGAAAGACTGGATAGACTTTGTTTATACTCTCTAGAATTTAGGAAATTGAGAGGGGATCTTATAGAAACTTACAAAATTCTTAAGGGGTTGGACAGGCTAGATGTAGGAAGATTGTTCCCGATGTTAGGGTAGTCCAGGACAAGGGGTCACAGCTTACGGACAAGGGGGAAAGCCTTTAAAACCGAGCTGAGAAGAACTTTTTTCACACAGAGATGGGTGAATCTCTGGAACTCCCTGCCACAGAGGGTAGTTGAGGCCAGTTCATTGGCTATATTTAAGAGGGAGTTAGATGTGGCTAGGGGGGTCAGAGGGTATGGAGAGAAGGCAGGTATGGGATACTGAGTTGGATGATCAGCCATGATCATATTGAATGGCAGTGCAGGCTCGAAGGGCCAAATGGCTTACTCCTGCACCTAGTTTCTATGTTTCTATGTTTCTATGTTTCTATGTTTCGGGCCAGGGCTCTTCTTCAATAGGAAGGAACTGCAGATGCAGTTGTCTTTGCAAAACGCCAATGATTCCGGAATGCCGAGGTGAGGGAGAGAGGGAGAGAGAGAACGAGAGATAGAGAGATTCCAGCCTCTTAATCCCAAGCAACGTTAACTAAAATAATCATCAAGATCTTGAAATTTAAAATACTAATAGATTTAATGTGCTATAATTTTTAAAGGTCCAGTAATACTGTTTGTTATCCTTGCATTTTTTAAGCAGCAAGATCTTAAGTCAATTTTACCGGATTATTAGATTTCCATTGGCGAGTGGAATGTTAATGAAACAGGAAGTCGTGCTGATCTTGGTTGTTCTCAACGGTGGAGTTGCTGTCTTACAGCACCAGAGACCTGGGTTCCATCCTGACTAGGTTCGCTGCTGCTGGAGTAACTCAGCGGGACAGGCAGCGACTTTGGAGAGAAGGAATGAGGGGCGTTTCAGGTCGAGACCCTTCTTCAGACTGAACTGAACTCTCATCGGTGAGAGTACTTGTGACTGTCTGAAGAAGTGTCTCGACCCAAAACATCATCCATTCCTTCCCTCCAGAGTCGCTGCCTGTCCCACTGAGTTACTGCAGCTTTTTGTGTCTATCTTCAATTTCGGAGTTAAATAAAAAAGTGCTGGAGGAACTCAGCGGGCTAGGTGGCATCTGTGGAGGGAATGGATTAGGAGTTGCTTCGGGCCGGGTTCTTCTTCAGTAGGAAGGAACTGCAGAACAGGCATGATATTCTTCCGATTTAAATCGGAATTCCGATTTTTTTTTTGTTTTCCTATATGTGAATTTTTTGTTGCCCGATTATTTGGCGGCCAATCAACCGCTATCTCTGGTGTTGGTGTTTAGCAGCTGGTGTTGTGGTTTAGCGGCTGGTGTTGGGGTTTAGCGGCTGGCGTTGGGGATAAGGTTCATTTCTTAAAACAGACCTCACAATAAGTTAGATAAACCAACTCATGCTTTACTGATCATCAGCCGACGAGAGTGACATGGATACAGAGTCAAGTATGCAACAGACACTTAACGCTCCCTGAGCTAACACTCTAATGAATGAAGACATACAGCATATTTTATAGTATTTTGGAAACGTAGTGATATGTTTATACAGAGTTGCAGCAATGACATTGAACACAAATCAATCACAGGCGGCTGTACCCATTCAAAGTATACTTGTCACTAATACAATACAATACCATTTATTGTCATTTGAGCCTCAGTGAGGCTCAAATGAAATTTTGTTTCCACAGCCATACAAAAAAAGACAATTTCTTACAGACATACACACAATTTAATTCACACAAACATCCATCACAGTGAACCCACTGTGATGGAAGGCAAAGTCTTTTCTCTCCCCTGTTCTCCATGTCTCTCCTGATGTCCAAGCCCCAGGCGGGCGATGATAAGTCGCACGGCCATTTTAGGCTGTGCCGGGCGATTTACGGCCCCGCTCCCGGTCTAAAAGTCACAATGTTGGAGCCCCCGGCGGGCGCTGTAATGTCCCATGGCCATGAAGCCGCGCCAGGCGATGTACGTCCCCGCTCCGGGTCATTCCAAAACCCGACACGGGCTGGAGAAGTCACGGTGCGGGAGCTCTGGGAAGCGGTCTCTCCACCCGGATTCACGAGCTCCCGATGTCCCAGTCCACCGGACCGGCGGCTGCATTGCTGGAGCCTCCGAGCCCCAGGAGTCGAGTCGCAGCAGCGAGTCACCGCCGCTCCCCACCCTCCGAGGCTGGCCAGTGAGTAGTCCGCAGCTCCGCAGTCTCCCGAGCCCCCGGGTCGTTCAGGCTGGAGGCCGCTCCACGGTGCTAAGCCCCAACGACAACAGAGACCCGACAGGGAAAAAGTCGGGTCTCCCGGACAGGGAAGAGATTTTAAGCAGTTTCCCCCTCCCACCACATATACACATTTAAAACCAGTATTAAAAAACACCAACAATACATTTAACTAGACACAAAATAAAAAAAAAGACAGACAGGCTGCAACAGGTGAGTCGCGCCACCAATACAATACTTGTCATCTTGTGGTTATATCGATCACAAACTGTTGATCACAAACTTCGAAACAACAGGAACTTAGTCAAAAGCCCAACATTTGCAATTCCGTCTTAACAATGTAATCATCAATATCAGTAACAGCCAGAAGATTTATTTTTACACAAACTAACAAATCCCCAGAAAACACATCCTCTCCCACTATTGTCAATGGTCTTTTGCTTGGGCATAACAGGAAGCATAATCAGAGCAGCTTGAATGCTGGCCTCCAACTTCCTAATTCCCACAGCTTTGCAACTTCAGCTTAGTCAGAACCCAAAAAGCTCAAGCTAATCTTTTACTTAATAAGATATTTTACACGCAAATTTTTTATTAAATGGGATATTCTCAGTTGGGGGTTAGCAGCTGGCGGTGGGGGTTCGCGACTGGCATTGGGGGTACGCGGCTGACATTGGGGTTTTGCGGCTGGCGTTGGACTTTTGCGGCTGATATTGGGGCTTACCAGCTGGCGCTGCCATTCAGCGGCTGGCGTTGGGGTTTCACGGCTGGCATTAAGTCTTAGCAGCTGGTGTTCTGGTTTAGCAGCTGGTGTTCTGGTTTAGCAGCTGGTGTTCTGGTTTAGCGGCTGGTGTTGGGGTTTAGCGGCTGGTGTTGGGGTTTAGCGGTTGGTGTTGGGGTTTAGCGGCTGGTGTTGGGGTTTAGCGGCTGGCGGTGGGGTTAAGGTTCATTTCTTGAAACAGACAACTCTTGGTTTACTGATCATTAGCCGGCGAGAGTGTCAGGGATACCGAATCAGGTATGCAACTGACACTTAACTCTCCCTGAGCTACCACTCTAATGAATGAAGACATACAGCATATTTTACTTCGGAGTCACGTGAGTGAATACGTGAAGAAGGGCCATCCGTCTGCGTGCGCGTCATTACGTCTGAGCGAAACCATATAACCATATAACCATATAACCATATAACAATTACAGCACGGAAACAGGCCATCTCGGCCCTACAAGTCCATGCCTAACAACTTTTTTCCCTTAGTCCCACCTGCATGCACTCATACCATAACCCTCCATTTCCTTCTCATCCATATGCCTATCCAATTTATTTTTAAATGATACCAATGAACCTGCCTCCACCACTTCCACTGGAAGCTCATTCCACACCGCTACCACTCTCTGAGTAAAGAAGTTCCCCCTCATGTTACCCCTAAACCTCTGTCCCTTAATTCTAAAGTCACGTCCTCTTGTTTGAATCTTCCCTATTCTCAAAGGAAAAAGCTTATCCACATCAACTCTGTCTATCCCTCTCATCATTTTAAAGACCTCTATCAAGTCCCCCCTAACCTTCTGCGCTCCAGAGAATAAAGACCTCTTATTCAACCTATCTCTGTAACTTAGTTGTTGAAACCCAGGCAACATTCTAATAAAACTCCTCTGTACTCTCTCTGTTTTGTTGACATCCTTCCTATAATTGGGCAACCAAAATTGTACACCATACTCCAGATTTGGTCTCACCAGTGCCTTGTACAATTTTAACATTACATCCCAGCTTCTATACTCAATGCTCTGATTTATAAAGGCTAGCATACCAAAAGCTTTCTTTACCACCCTATCTATATGAGATTCCACCTTCAAGGAACTATGCACGGTTATTCCCAGATCCCTCTGTTCAACTGTATTCTTCAATTCCCTACCATTTACCATGTACGTCCTATTTTGATTTGTCCTGCCAAGGTGTAGCACCTCACATTTATCAGCATTAAACTCCATCTGCCATCTTTCAGCCCATTTTTCCAAATGGCCTAAATCACTCTGTAGACGCGCGACGGACTGGCAGGCATTGTGTCTTCCCAGCCCATCAGAATGGGCAGGTAAGGAAAGTTGAATTACTTACCTGCGTTCTTTCGGCCTTGAAACTCTTTGGAGTTTCAGGGCCCAGATGTCGAGGAGACGGTCCGCGGGGAAGTCGGCTGCCGAAGACCGCAGCATTCATAAGTAAGCTCCGTAGGTGGTCTTGCAGTACGGGAAAATCCACCCGCGTCAAACAACCCGTTGACTAAGATGAGTCTTGGGGGGGGGGGGGAAAGGGATACCCTCCCTCAACGGATATCTGAGGACAACTCTCCCACATAGGAGCAACTTTTTGGAGAAGTTGCTCCAATAATGACCTGCTCTAAGGAGAGAGCTGTGTCAGCCTGGGCCTACAGCAGCAGACATGCACAATGGGGCAACTCAATGTCTTCCCCATTGGAGGGGGAAGTACATATGGAAGAAACCACTGTGAATCAGTACAAAAGCAGGGGGGGGGGGTGGGGGGCCTTCCCAGGGACAAGCAGAAAAAAGTAAGTAAGTAAGTAACTTTTACTTATATAGCACTGTTTAAGTTAACTTGCACCAAAGAGCTTTACATAAAATAAATAACAAGCACAAAAGAAAATAAATACTTCTGCAATCATCCAGGTTCCACTGGGTGCTTCCCTGGATAGAGATCTAGAAAATGTCTCCTGGTCTGAGGAGAGGAGCATTCACGGTCAGTTTCAGTCTGACCCAAAGCAAGAATCTCATTTAGGACCGCTGGAGTGGCCATGTCAGCGCAGTTATCCTCAGGGGCCTGTGGCAGCACTTGTTTTCAGGGCTACCTACAAATCTCACTCTCAATGGAGGGGAGTGTAAGTGATCAGTAGGTAACTGATCTCGAATTACAATACTATATAGTACCATTTGGTTTTAGCTTGTGTTTTTCGGGGGGGGGGTGGGTTTGAAACGGGGTTTGCAGTCTCTCCCTGCGGGGGAATACGACCTTTTTGTCGTATTCCCCTTCTCTGCCTCCGTCTGTGCTGAGGCCTAATGGAGCTGATGACCTCGAGGCTCCGGAGGCAGAGCACCGTCAGGACTCGCCCTGAGCGCGCTCCCGTGAGGGTGGTCCGGCTCAGGGCTGGAAGAGGCCGGGACGCTCCCGTGAGGGCGGACAGCCCGAGGGTGGAACGAGGCTCCCGTCGGAGCGGCCGAGCTCGGGAAGGTGCGGCGCTGGCAGCCCGAGGGAGGTTCGGCGCCCAAATCGGGGCAGCCCATCCCGGGGAAGAAGCGACGCCCAAGTCGGGGCGGCCCGGTCCGGGGGAGAAGCGACGCCCAAGTCGGGGCGGCCCGGTCCGGGGGAGAAGCGACGCCCAAGTCAGGGCGGCCCGGTCCGGGGGAGGTTCGGCGCCCAAGTCGGTGCGGCCCAGCCCGAGGCTGAAGACGGTGCAGTACTCACGTGAGGGTGGCTGGGATGGTGTTCTGGCGGTGGCGGCCTGAGTCCGGGGTTCGGCCGCGGGCCAGCGGCTGCATCTGCAGGACTGGTGGGCGGCAGCTTCAACCACCCCGGGCCACGGTGTTTGAGCCGCGGGACTGTTCTTAACATCGCCCGGGGGGGGGGGGGGGGGGGGGGGGGGTATCGCCCCAGCGCAGAGGGAGAAGAGGAGGGAAGAGACTGCAGACCTAAGACTTTTGCCTCCATCACAGTGAGGAGATGCTGGGTGGACTCACTGTGGTGGATGTTAATATGTGTTTATTGTTGTTTTATTGTATTGTATTATATGTATGACTGCTGCAATTTCGTTCAGACTTCGATCTGAATGACAATAAAAGGCTATCTATCTATCATTTATTTGTCATTTGAACCTCACATAACGTTCAAACTAAATTTGGTTTCGAGATCAGTAAGTAACTGATCTCGAATTAAAGTATGAACATGCTGAAGCACATGCATATGGCCTCAAGAGACAGCAGTTGGCAGATTATCCGCACAAATGCCGGCAAGGGAACAGCGCTATCAGGGTGACTTAGGAGAAACCAGCTGTCGAATCCTCTCTTCAGGTAAGACCAGAAGAAGGAAGCAAAAGCTGTCGGACCAATCAAGGTACCAACGACAAGCAAACATCATCAGTAGGCAACAACACACCCCACACCTCCATAGGGGGTAAGCAGTTCACTGAAGCCGGTTGTAGCTTGAAAGCTGGGCATGGAAATATGATCAGAGTCGTCTTTCAAGGCAGACTCAGAAATATGGCCAGAATTGTCCGACAAGGCAGGCTCAGTATGATAAGGTTTTCAGACCAAGACCCAAGCAGAGGTCAGGAGAAACATGGAATCCACACTTCCTACCAGTCCAACCCCCAATCAAGGAGAGAAAAGGAACCCGCATCAGGGGCCTTTGGGCTTACCACAAGGCCACCTGTAGCCATGGAGGTAGGTGGGTCTGGGTTTACTGAAACAAGGGATTGTGGACCAGTTACATGTTGGTAATTTTACTCGTGTGTTTTTGTTCAAAATGACAATAACATGAATTTCAGATCTGGTTTTAAAAAACAGATAACAACATGTGATTATTTTTTACTGCACAACATACACAGGTTCCAAGCAGACTTGGAACTCGGACCGGAATTGTCTTCAAGGCAGGCCCAGTATTTTGGGCAGGATTGCCTTCCAGGACAGGTGACAGATGGAGGATGTTTATCCAGTTTATCTTCATGTTTATCTTCATCCAGGTTTAACTCATTTGTGCAGTACAGACTTTCAGAAACAGTAATTTTGTTATGGTCTAACTTCTGTTTTATAGGAGCTTCCTATAAAATGGTCACATGGCATGCATCGACCTCAAAGATGCATACTATTCGGTGTCTATTCATTAAGAACAGGAGATATTTGAAGTTTAACTGGATGGCATGGCTCTGCCAAATGGGTTGACATCAGCTCCTAGACAATTGACTAAACTACGGAAACCAATTCTGGGACTACAAAGGTCTCAGAACCACATAGTAATGGCATATTTGGAGGACATTTTCATTTTGCAGTCACCAAGAATTGGCAGAAGCATCAGTCAAGCAAACCGAAACCCTGTTTGAAAGAATTGGTTACCTCATCCATCCAGTTAAATCAAAATTGACACCTACAAGGGTAATTGATTACCTAGAATTTACTATCAAAAACAGTAAATATGTTGGTGACTTTGCCTAGGGGCAAACGGCAATATTAATTAAACCTGCAATTACCTGATAGTCAAATTCTAGCCATCTATCAGGCAAACAGTGAGTGTAATTGGCAAATAGTAGCTACATTCCCAGCAGTACGGGCCTTTGCATTACCAGAACTTACAGCAAGCAAAGGAACGAACACTCAGATTACATGCAGGCCGAATTGGCAAACTATGGATTGCCAACAGAGGCCATTGTTAAATAGCAATGGTGGATAACGAATGGGAGACAGCTCAGGGAAATTTTGCTTGAAAGCCATCGAGGGTTCTTCAGACCTATACAAGCGGCTAAGGATGGGGAGACACCAACACAGTCTAAAGCTGTGGGGGAAGATGAAATGAGCAGGAGTCTGTAATTCCCCAACACATGGAATCAATTACCCAGAATTGTTGGGGGCACAATATGGACTCAAGGTTCTCTGTAGCAATATGCAACTGGTGCTTGTTCAAATTCAGATTGATAACACCACTGCGGTGGCATATATCCATTAACAAGGGTGGCGTAAAATCTGTATCTTACGACAGATTGTCGAACCTCATTTGGCACTGGTGTATCGAGAGGAATATTTGGGAAATCAACGAGGTAGATATAACACGGTGACAGCTGCTGGATCATGAATGTTTAATAACAACACAAAATGGATGTTGAATCAGACAGTATCTAACAAAATAACTACACGATGTGGCATACCAGATGTTGATCCGTTTGCATCTAGACTAACCATTAGTTACCCAGATATGTGTCATGTGAGCTGGATCTACGTCGGCAGCAAGAGCTATGGACGTGCCCCTTGACGACATCCTAGTGGCTGCAGGATGGACGAATGAAATAACGTTCCACTGGTTTTATAACAAACCCATAAACGGACTGGGGGTGTTTGCACGTACCGTTTTAAGTTCTGTCCCTTAGTTTCTCCCCAAGGTTGGGAGAGGTAACTATATTTTAAAAACTTTTCTTTCATTTAAAGCATCAGTGTCTTTACTTAACTACGTAATGTCTGAATGCTTTACTGATTACACGCATCTATGGTCAATCCATTCAGTGTGTGACACCTCGATTCGTAACCAGCGTAAAATCACAGAGCTTTGAAATCTTCACATAGTCACTCACGTGACTCCGAAGTAAAATAGTAAGATTAAACGAGAACTTACCAGTTTGAAGATCTTTCCTGGTCCAAGAACACTGATGCAATAATCAAGAAAGCTCATCAGCGCCTCTACTTCCTGAGAAGATTACGGAGAGTCGGTTTGTCAAGGAAGACTCTCTCTAACTTCTACAGGTGCACAGTAGAGAGCATGCTGACCGGTTGCATCGTGGCTTGGTTCGGCAATTTGAGCACCCTGGAGAGGAAAAGACTACAAAAAGTGGTAAACACTGCCCAGTCCATCATCGGCTCTGACCTTCCTTCCATCGAGGGGATCTATCGCAGTCGCTGCCTCAAAAAGGCTGGCGGTATCCTCAAAGACCCACACCATCCTGGCCACAAACTCATCTCCCTGCTACCTTCAGGTAGAAAGTACAGGAGCCTGAAGACTGCAACAACCAGGTTCAGGAATAGCTACTCCCCCACAGCCATCAGGCTATTAAACCTGGCTCGGACAAAACTCTGATCATTAACAACCACTTTTTGTTATTTGCACTTTACCAGTTTATTTATTCATGTGTGTATTTATTTATATCATGGTGTATGGATACATTTATCTGTATTGTAGTAAATGCCTACTATTTTTCTGTGTGCTTAAGCAAAGCAAAATGGCATTGTCCTATACAGGGACACATGACAATAAACTCACTTGAACTTGAACCTGAACTTGATCTTGATTTTATGAAGAGTTACGATGAGCGATTTCGTGCCCACCGCTCCCACCCTCACACTATCAAGGTCATATGGAAGTTCTAGTTTCTTCACAATCTTACTATTCTCAGGTCTTCTTTTTATCTGTGATTTAACACCACTGTTTTGAAGGTTGACGCGCACGCAGACGGACGGCCCTTCTTCAGGTAATCGCTCATCGTAACTCCTCATCAAATCAAGATCAAACTTCAAACTGGTAAGTTCTCGTTTAATCTTACTATTTTATAGTATTTTGAGGGGGAGGAACTTGGAGGCAGGTAACACTATTTCGATTACATACACCGCACTCCTCTCCTTTCAAGTCAATTTCACCTGTACGGTATATGCTCTTTTCCTACATATCATTGTTTAATACACTGTTGCACAATGGTATTATTACTTAAACCAAATACGTTACCCCTTGCTTTATAAGTTATAATTTTCTGGTTCATGTATTTGCTTTGTTTTCCTCTTTGTAGGTGGGATCTGACCCATGACTGCAAGTTTTCGTTTTCTATCAGCTTCCTCTGTTGTTCAATTTACATTCTCTGCTTATTTATCTGCTCTTGTTGTTTAATGAGATTCTGCAATGCCTAACCCTTTGCCCATTGCTCAGTGAAGGAGGCTCCATGCTGGACTGTAGTGAAGTGTCCAAGTCGCAATCAGTCCTGCATACTTTTGTCTTGACCACCAAGCCTCTCTTCTTGAGACTTTTCTATTAACAGCTTTCTACTCATTGTCACACATTTATTTAACCGTTCTTTGTATCGTTTAAGCCTTTTATGTTGTTCATCTATTTGTCTTCTTAAGTCACCTTTCTGGTTCTTCATCAAGAAGTAGGATCTATATTGGCTTTGAAATACAACAGTGGCTTTGATTTGGGCTCTGTTTAGTTTTCTTGTTTTATAAGCAAGTTAAGGGCCTGTCCCACCAGCATGTGACTGCATGCGGCTAGCGTGATCTAAAGTGGTCGCTTGAGCCGTACGGCCTCGCGGGGCCGGTCTCACTTCAATCGCCAGAGGTGTATGGAGTTGTGCGGGGCTGGTTCCGACATCGCGCGGGGCACCGAAAAACTGACACTATCCAAAAACTCAGCGCGACAATGGCCTGTCGGGCCACAGCCGCATTGAGGCCGTATGCAGCGCCTCGACGGGCGTACGCAGCGTCTCGACACCGTATGCAGCATCTCGACGCTGTACGCAGCATCTTGACGGCGTATGCCTAGTGCGTGGCGTTGCGCGATTAAGTCACCGCCCGGCGTGCCGTTACCCGATGACATAACCACTCGATGCCGTGAGACATCCAAATTCTGTCGGCCCGCCTCCTGCCCAGCTGATTGGTGAGTATGATGTTGGGACCAGCCCCACACAACTACAGGCGGCTCTGCGGTTGGAAATGGGTACGGCCCCGCGAGGCCGTACGCCTCAAGCCACCACGTTTGGTCATGCTAGACACATGCAATCGCATGCTGGTGGGACAGGCCCTTTAGTGAGACTGCACTACAACTGCTATATCATTCAGTTTGAGGGAGTCTTTCCTATATCGTTTAAGCCTTTTGTATCATCTCAGCCTTTTCTGTTGTGCCTCTATTTACCTTCTTAAGTCTTTCCTATACCAACTCATACGGAGTACTGACTGCACTTTGATAGAGCTCTTTTGCTTAACCCACAGCATAATCACCATACTCTTGTAGGCAGCCTTAATGGTAATAGTTGCAACCCTCATTGACTGATATTGCACAAACTGGGAATGCCCTATTTTGCATGCTTTGTGCCATCTCTGGACGAAATGACTGCTTGTCGCATAGCTCTGTATCGTACCCTTAATCGGTAACCGCCGTTTGCAGCTTGCAGAGTGACTACAGCCGCCTCTTGCATCAAGAAATGCTTTCTTGTAATGCACATCATTAAGAATGACTTAATATGGCGTGCTGCCTTGATTTTCTCAACCAATACTCTGGCTTTGATCCCGCTGTATAAGGCCTGAATACAAACCACTGCTTTTCTCAAACTATTATAATGTCTCACTTCGACATTTCTTATCTGGCAAGCTTGGGATCGTTGCCGTACAGCAGTGGCGGACCAGCGCAGTTTCTTAAAATACTGACGTGTGCATGCACCTGATAATAAGTCTGTGTGACCTTGGCAGATTTGTGCAAGCACCGCAATTACTTTCGAACAACCATTCCTCGGTATGCCGCTTACCTTCATGTAAGTCTTGCGGTCACCTTCCATTGGAAGGTGTGCCCTATAATGGATTTGTACTATTATAGCTGCCAATCTCATTGCCCTGTATTGACGGTACACTCTGTGCATTCAAAATGCTGCTTGGATTACCGTTGCTGCCTTCTGTTTTTTCCAGATCTCCCTCCATACCTTCATACCCCTGAATGCAGCTTGAACAGCTAGGCTTGCCCTCTGGATGGCAATGTACCTTTGCCTTTGACTTCTGTCATTTCGCATTTGACCTTTGCCCCTTTGCATTTGACCTTGGTCCCTTTGCACTTGACCTTTGTCCCTTTGCACTTGACCTTTGTCCCTTTCCCCTTGACCTGTGTCCCTTTGCACTTGACCTTTGTCCTTTTGCACTTGACCTTTGTCCTTTTGCACTTGACCTTTGTCCCATTGTACTTGACCTTTGTCAAGGGGAGGAATGTTAGGTATGTGATATAATTAGCATATATAATTAGTACATGTGATGTCTAGTGATGTCTGGTGCAAGTACGCATATGCACGGGGAGACTGAAGGTGGCGTCCTGGAATAAAGAAGTTTGTTAATTTACTCCCATGTCTGAGCTTTATTAAAGTCTGTTCTAAGCATCCAAATACACAACAACCGGCTTGCTTCTGAAAGCTCTCCATCTCCCCCACCCGATGGTAGAACATGGCTGCCGTTATCGTCGCGCGGGGCACGCAATGAGAAGGTGGCACTAGCGGCCATTACTCCGTCTGGGAGTGAGTCAAGTCACGCCCACCCCTTCCTCCCTCCCTCCCACTGCAAATCCAACATGCTGCCAGTCGCGCCTCTCACCCTTTGATAAAAACCTTGTGACCCCCTCCCTCTATCACCTCCACTATCCTTCTCTCTCTCTCTCCTCTCTCTCTCTCCCCCCCCCTTCTCTCTCTCTCTCTCTCTCTCTCTCTCTCTCTCTCTCTCTCTCTCTCTCTCTCTCTCTCTCTCTCTCTCTCTCTCTCTCTCTCTCTCTCTCTCTCTCTCTCTCTCTCTCTCTCTCTCTCTCTCTCTCTCTCTCTCTCTCTCTCTCTCTCTCTCTCTCCCTCTCTTCCTCTCTACCACACCTCTCTCCCTCTCTTTCTCTCCACCACCTCTCCCTCTCTCCTCACTCCCCCTCCATGTCCTCCCCTCCCCTACCCCCCTCCCTGTCCCCCCTCTCCTCCTCCCTCCCTCTCCCCCCATCCTCCCTCTCTCCCCCATCCTCCCTCTCTCCCCCCCTCCTCCCTCTCTCCTTCTCCTCCCCTCCCCCCCCCCCCCTCTCCTCCGTCGCTCCCCCTCCTCTCTCTCACCCCTTGTCTCCTCTATCTCCCCCCTCCCTCTCCCCCCCCTCTCTCCCCCTCCCTCTCTCTCCCTCCCTCTCTTTCCCCCCTCCCTCCCCCCCTCCCTCTCCCCCCCCCTCTCCCCCATCCCCCATCCCGCTCCCCCTCCCTCCTCCCTCACCCCTCCCCCCCCCCTCCCCCTCCCTCGCCCCCATCCCAAAATGTATTGTCACAAATCAGGAGCCCAGAAAAGAAAGCACAAGAAAGAACGCGAGGAAAATGACCAAAGGGATCAACACACTCTCTTTCCATTTGGATTAAGTGTGGCTTCAAAAATATTTTTATTGAACTCGCCTATAGAATTGGAGCAAGAAGAAGCTGCTGGAAACCTCGTCCCCAAACAAGTATTAATTTGGGTCATCATGCACAGGATTTTGATGAAGGGGCAGATGCAGAAAATGAAAATTGAAAACAGAAAGAAACAGACATACATGCGCATGTGGAAGTGAATTTGGAAGAGGAGTTGAGTAATCATAATGTAGGCCCTGACATTGGATATATCACAACCGAGTTCCCAACTCAAAAGGAAATAGAGAAGTATGTTCCGAATTGTCACATTCCTCTGCCTAAAACAATCCCAAAAGGCCCATGCAAACAAGTTTTCCCAGAACGCATACTGAAATTTCAAAGCACCAATGAAGAGCTACATGTACGAGACTGACTTGCCTGGAGCCTACAGAAACAAGCATTGTATTGCTTTCCATGTTGATTATTTTGGCACAAGACAGTCAAGACTAGCACTTCTGGGTCTAAGTCTGCACTGGTATCTGCTGACGGCTGGGATTCTAATGGGAAGTGGCGGAAACTTTCCTACAGGATCCCAAAACATGAAAAAGGTTCCCGTTCCCGGGTTCACTGCCTCACTCTAACTTTTTTGTGAAGAGGGAGAGGGGTTGGTCTGTACGCATTCGGGCCGTATTAGTTGACCGCCTGACAGATATGGCGAGTATGTTTGAATTCTAATGGCTAGATCTCACGGTGCGACCTGATGCAAGATGTCACCCGAGTGAAGTGGTCGTGGTCCAGTAAAAGTTCCGCACGATATAGCGGGAGGTAGATAAAGAGTTCCCACGGTACTCTGCAATTCTGTCATTTTTGCGAATGACTTGTCCGTCTCCCGATCTTTCCCGTTAATCGTGAATGAACATCGTGGACTGTAGTGTAGTTAATCACGTGGCACAAATGATGTTACTTTGTTGTCACACACTATATTGTTTTTTTCACCCGAGCCCTTTAATAAGCTGAAGAATAATCTGTGTTTTTTCAGACAAATGTTGTTTGGTGTGATGCACCTTCTCTCAATATGTGCAAGAAGTCGTCTTTTTATTTTGTCAAATATGAATAAAGACTGTGTCTCACATTGACCGTGATGATTGTGTTATTTTATGATCTACTGATAGGTGAAACTTTCAGTCTGAAGAAGGCTCTCGACCCGAAACGCCACCTGTTCCTTCTCTCCAGAGATGCTGCCTGTTCCGCTGAGTTGCTCCAAGCAACTGGTGTCTATCTTCAAAGGACTGACCACCGGGCTGGTTGTCGGGGCTGACGTGTTGCGTTTCACAGACCGAACTTGGGACGGGACTGGAGTTGGGAGGGAAGGGTGGGGGAGTCGAGGGAGAGGAGGGGGAGACAGATGGGGGTGTCTTCATTTAGTGGCGGTGGGTGTCTGTCACTGAAACAGGCAGGTGAGATTTCACATTCACCTTGTGTGTGCCTCTCTCTCTCTCTCCCTCCCTCCCTCCCTCTCTCACAGGCATGAATGGATGAACTCTGCGCGCCAGGCAGCATCTACGGAGGGAAATGGACAGGCGACCCTTTCTTCAGGCTGCCTTATGTCTCTCCCCCCCCCCCCCCCTCCCCCCAACTCCCACCCACACACACAAATGCTGGAGAAACTCAGCGGGTGCAGCGGGGCTGAAACGTTGTCTATTTCCTTTGTTCCATAGATGCTGCTGCACCCGCTGAGTTTCTCCAGCATTCGCGTGTGTGGGTGGGAGTTGGGGGGGGGGGGGGAGAGAGAGACATAAGGCAGCCTGAAGAATGGGTCGCCTGTCCATTTCCCTCCGTAGATGCTGCCTGGCCCGCGGAGTTCATCCATTCATGCCTGTGTGAGAAGGAGGGAGGGAGGGAGGGAGAGAGAGAAAGAGAGGCACACACAAGGTGAATGTGAAATCTTACCTGCCTGTTTCAGTGACAGACACCCACCACCACTAAATGAAGACACCCCCATCTGTCTCCCCCTCCTCTCCCTCGACTCGCCCACCTTTCCCTCCCAACTCCAGTCCAGACCCCCTGGGAAACTGAAGGTTTCCCGCTGTAATTAAAGAGTTCCCACGGTAGACTGTAAAACTGGGACCCTGGTTCTGGACTCCCCCAACATCGGGAACATTCTTCCTCCATCTAGCCTGTCCAATCCTGTAGATACGATTAGACAGGTATCTAGTTATTTAATTCAATTAATGATTTCTATCGCCCAGCCTCTCATCTTTCAATCGGGTTCGGCCAGGAAGGATCTGCAGATGCTGGATTAAAATGAAGATAGACACAACATGTAGCTCAGCAGGACAAGCAGCATATCAGAAGGGTCTCGACCCGAAATGTCACCCATTCCTTCTCCCAAAAGATGCTGCCTGCCGTCGAGTTACTCATTCTTTTTAAACCGGCATCTGCTGTTCCTTCCGACACATGCACAAGAAATAGGCAACTTTTCGGGCCGAAACGTTGCCTATTTCCTTTGTTCAATAGATGCTGCTGCACCCGCTGAGTTTCTCCAGCATTTGTGTGTGTGTGGGTGGCAGTTGGGGGGAGGGGGGAGGGGTGTGTAGAGAGATAAGGCAGCCTGAGGAAAGGCTCGCCTGTCAATTTCCCTCCGTAGATGCTGCCTGGCCCGCGGAGTTCCTCCAGTTAGAAACTGCTTTCAGACAAAAAGAGACACAAACTGCTGGAGTACAATAGCTCAGCAAGTGAGAGTACAATAGTTCAGCAACACTCAAAAATGAAAAAGAATAAAAATGTGATTATTTCACCTCCCTTCAACTATTTGTGTTTCAGCATGAGAGAGATTATAACATTAGAGACATTCCTCTTGTAGTGATGTGTTAATGAAGAGTTGCAGACATCAATCTGATAGTAAAAAATATATTTATTTAACCTCACCTTATGTCCCTTCTGTCAAGCTTCCGGGTTTGCCGTTTGCAGGAGTTCCCACGGTACTCGTAAGAGTCATTACGGATATCGCATGGATATCGCACTGGCATCTGCACTCATACAATGTTGCAACGCTGCTCAAGACACTCTTGGAGAATTTAAAAAATGTTTGAATTTTCTCCCGACCTTACCAAGTCACACGACTGCCTGCCGTCAGCGCCACGGAGGTCCTCGGTGGTCCACGAATGCTGTACTGCTATCGCAGAAGGTTCCCACGATGTTAAACTCTTGTTAGGTCTTGCTTCAGGTCGCACCGTGAGATCGCCCTTTAAGTTGCATGTGTGTTTTACTATATTCGCTCTTTACTGGAAAGGATGTAGATTGGTTATTGCATGTGAACCAATCATAGTAGAAATAGCATCACTAACCCCAGCTTACTGTATGATTCACAATAACACCCACTTCCTATACTGGTCGGTCTTGGAAGCGGTAACGATGAACTAACAACTAACAACCTGCTGTACCGCTATACTATGTGTACCGATTAAATATGATCTTGAACTCCAGATTCTACAGTTTGGTTATTTACAGTCACAGAGAATGTTTTGTGGCTTGGCGAGAACTGGAAAGGCGTCTGCTGTCTGGGATGGAAGTTGACGCCTTCTTAGAAGCATCAATCAAACTGAAGCTGGAAAATGGAACAATCTTTTAAAGCGCATAATCGATGTTGTAGAAACATGGAAACATAGAAAATAGGTGAAGGAGGAGGCCATTCGGCCCTTCGAGCCAGCACCGCCATTCATTGTGATCATGGCTGATTGTCCCCTATGAATAAACCGTGCCTGCCTTCTTCCCATTTCCCTTGACTCCACTAGCCCCTAGAGCTCTATCTAACTCTCTCTTAGATCTATCCAGTGACTTGGCTGCCACTGCCCTCTGTGGCAGGGAATTTCCACAAATTCACAACACTCTGGGTGACAAAGTTTTTTCTCACCTGTATAAAAATGGCCTCCCCTTTATTCTAAGACTGTGGACCCTGGTTCTGGACTCGCCCAACATTGGGAACATTTTTCCTGCATCTAGCTTGTCCAGTCCTTTTAAAAATTTATATGTTTCTCTAAACTCCAGTGAACACAAGCCTGGTCTTTTCAATCTTTCCCCATATGACAATCCCGCCATCCCAGGGATCAATCTCATGAACCTACACTGCACTGCCTCAATCACAAGGATGTCCTTCCTCAAATTAGGAGACCAAAACTGTACACAATACTCCAGATGCGGTCTTAATAAAGCCCTCGACAACTGCAGAAGAACCTCTTTAATCCTTTACTGAAATCCTCTTGTTATGAAGGTCAACATTCCATTAGCTTTCTTCACTGCCTGCTGTGTTCTTCTTGGTAGAACGTGGTCTGCCATTTACTGGTTCATCCCATTGAATTGGAGATTCAAACAATGAAAACCTATTCGGACTCATTGAACTGCTCTCCTGGTGGGACCCCATCCTTCAGGAACATGTGCTAAGTATAGAGGGGTCACAGAATAGGAATGAGTGGCTTTGTTCATTATCTGTCCCCTGACTCACAAAATGAATTTAGTGCTTGAATCTTGTGAAACAACACATTTTGCTTGAGAGGCAATCTGCAAAGTACGTTGCAGTAATAGTAGATGCTACTCCAGATTCCTCCCATATTGAACAAACAACATTTATTTAAAAAAACGTACTTTTAAAAGAAACACAGTATAAGATTCAAGAAAGATTTCTCAAGTTTGCAGACTGCAGCATCAAAAGAGGGGAAGAAATTGCTCAGTTGATAACTGATACATTGAAAGAACATGCGATTCCTCTGAGTGAATAGAGAGCTCAAGCCTACGATAATTGGGCAAGTAGACAATAGGTGTAGGAGTAGGCCATTCGACCCTTCAAGCCAGCACCGCCATTCAATGTGGTCATGGCTGATCATCCCCAATCAGTATCCCGTTCCTGCCTTCTCCCCATATCCCCTAACTACGCTATTTTTAAGAGCCCTATCTAGCTCTCTCTTTAAAATATCCAGAGAACCCGCCTCCATCGCCCTCTGAGGCAGAGAATTCCGCAGACTCATCACTCTCTGTGAGAAAATGTGTTCCCTCGTTTCCGTTCTAAATGGCTTACCTCTTATTCTTGAACTGTGGCCCCTGCTTCTGGACTTCCACAACTTCGGGAACATGTTTCTGGCCTCTAGCATGTCCAAATCCTTAATAATCTAGTATGTTTCAATTAGATTCCCTCTCATCCTTCGAAACTCGAGAGTATACAAGCCCAGCCGCTCCATTCTCTCTGCATATGACAGTCCTGACTCCCCGGGAATTAAGCTTGTGAACCTACGCTGCACTCCCTCAATAGCAAGAATGTCTATCCTCAAATTTGGAGGCCAAAACTGCACACAATACTCCAGGTATGGTCTCTCTAGGGCCCTGTACAACTGCAGAAGGACCTCTTTGCTCCAGGTATGGCTGGAAAATACAACGGGACACAAGCATATGTCAGAAGAGGCCTACTTCAGAAAGTGTGGGTGTTACGTTTTGGTAGACACTGTTACAGCAGTGGGCTTCAATGCTGTTCAGAAGTTGGCTGAAAAACTTGGTTTCTCACATGTAAAAAGTGATATGTAAAGAAAAGATGGATCTTTATCAGAGCAATATCCTGCTGACCTTAACGGTGATGATTTTGCAAAAGAAATGCAACATTTACCCTCAGTACATAAAGCAAGTTTAGTAAATGCACAGTTAAAGTCATTAGATTTATTGAACTTGTCAACAGAGTATAGACTTGGTGACCTGTTTCCAAATGTTTATGTTAGCTTAAGAATACTATTGATTGTAATAGGTATAGGATTTGTGGTAAAAAGATCATTTTTATAGCGTTTATTCTGCCTATTAGGGACATCGGAAGTGTTTTCCAGAATTTAATCAAATTATTTAGTTTCTTAAGTAAGGGATTATAATAGTAAGATTAAACGAGAACTTACCAGCTTGAAGTTTGATCTGTATTTTATGAGGAGTTACGATGAGGGATTACGTGAAGAAGCCCGCCCCAGGACGCATTGCGGCATACTTCAAAGCAGCGGTGTGGAATCACAGATAGACACAAGTATTTGAAGTAACATAGTAAAGACAAAGAGACATCAATTTATCAGTTTGATCCATATAATGAGGGTGGGAGCGGAGGGCACGTAATCCCTCATCGTAACTCCTCATAAAATACAGATCAAACTTCAAACTGGTAAGTTCTCGTTTAATCTTACTATTTTACTTCGGAGTCACGTGAGTGACTACGTGAAGATTTCAAAGCTTCTGTGATTTCAAACCGTGTAACAGCTTTATATCACTCGCTGCCGAAGCCTTTGAGGGAGGAAGCGTGTTATCATAATCAACCAATGAATCTGTTTATAGAAAAACAATGGTATTTTTACAATAACACTGAAGAAATTTAAATGCTCCCCTTGGCTAATTTAAATATTTGCAGATTGGAATCTTTCCTGCAAATAAAAACAGGTTTTGTCAACAGTTTATAATAAATTATTTCTCTGAACGTTTACCCCCACCATTCTGCTGTAGCCAGTATGTGGTTTACAGGCACGTCCATTCTTTTGCCGTTGACGTGGAAGCTTGTCCTGTGGAATGAAACTTTGTACATGTTAGTTTTATCCCAGGAGCTTTAATACCTGCTTGAGCCATCTCAAAAAAGGCTTGTTACCCGACCACAAGGTTTTTTGTGACCAACCCACAAGGCTTTTCATCTCCCTCAAATAATTAGGTTGTGTCTATGTAAGGTAATAGGGTCATGGCACATTACCGTGTTTTCTGGCGGGTAAGCCCGGGTTTTATGACTGGATAAGGTGTTCCTGGTCTGGTTTGACCATTCCCTGGACAATGATAGAGATCTGGTCTGAAGTTATGAGCATGGTGTCCAGTTGTAAATAGGAGTAGTGACTGGACCCTCTGTGCTGCTCTGTGTGCCTTCAACATATGTGTTTAGATTCAGATTCAGATTCAGATTCAATTTTAATTGTCATTGTCAGTGTACAGTACAGAGACAACGAAATGCATTTAGCATCTCCCTTGAAGAGCGACATAGCAAACGATTTGAATAAAAAAAATAAATAATAAGTGTCCGGGGGGGGGGGGCCTACTCCTGCACCTGGGGGGGGGGGGGGGGGTGATTGGCAGTCACCGAGGTACGTTGTTTAGTAGAGTGACAGCCGCCGGAAAGAAGCTGTTCCTCGACCTGCTGGTTCGGCAACGGAGAGACCTGTAGCGCCTCCCGGATGGTAGGAGGGTAAACAGTCCATGGTTGGGCTGAGAGCAGTCCTTGGCGATGCTGAGCGCCCTCCGCAGACAGCGCTTGCTTTGGACAGACTCAATGGAGGGGAGCGTGGAACCGGTGATGCGTTGGGCAATTTTCACCACCCTCTGCAGTGCCTTCCGGTCGGAGACAGAGCAGTTGCCATACCATACTGTGATGCAGTTGGTAAGGATGCTCTCGATGGTGCAGCGGTAGAAGTTCACCAGGATCTGAGGAGACAGATGGACCTTCTTCAGTCTCCTCAGGAAGAAGAGACGCTGATGAGCCCTCTTGATCAGAGTAGAGGTATTGTGGGTCCAAGATAGGTCATCGGAGATGTTGACTCCCAGGAACCTGAAGCTAGAAACACGTTCCACCTCCGTCCCGTTAATGTGGATGGGGGTGTGCGTGCCACCTCTGGACTTCCTGAAGTCTACAATGAGCTCCTTGGTCTTCTTGGAGTTAAGGGCCAGGTTGTTGTCAGCGCACCATGCTGCTAAGTGCTGGACCTCCTCCCTGTAGGCCAGCTCATCGTTGTTGCTGATGAGGCCAATCACCGTTGTATCATCTGCATACTTGATGATGGTGTTAGTACCATGTACAGGTGTGCAGTCATAGGTGAAGAGGGAGTAGAGGAGGGGGCTCAGCACACAGCCCTGAGGAACGCCGGTGTTCAGGGTGAGGGTTGAAGAGGTGTGCTTGTCTAACCTCACAGACTGGGGTCTGTTGGTTAGAAAGTCCAGTATCCAGTTGCAGAGGGAGGGGTCGATGCCCAGGTTACCGAGTTTGGTGATCAGTTTTGATGGAATAATGGTGTTGAATGCTGAGCTGTAATCGATGAACAGCATTCTTACATAAGTGTCTCTGTTGTCAAGGTGGGAGAGGGCGGAGTGAAGTGCCGTTGAGATGGCATCCTCCGTACTCCTGTTCTTGCGGTAGGCAAACTGATAGGGATCCAGTGTGGGGGGTAGGCAGCTTTTGAGGTGTGCCAGGACCAGCCTCTCGAAGCACTTGGTGATGATGGGGGTAAGTGCAACTGGGCGGAAGTCGTTGAGGCTTGCCGCAGTGGAGTGTTTTGGCACTGGCACGATGGAGGTGGCTTTAAGGCAAGTGGGGACAACTGCTTGGGCAAGTGACAGGTTGAAGATGTCAGTCCAGACGTCTGTCAGCTGCGCAGCACAGGCACTGAGCACGTGCCCGGGGATGCCGTCAGGGCCAGCAGCCTTACGTGCATTAGTCCTACTCAGTGCCACGTACACGTCGTAGGGGGTGAGTGTGAGGGGTTGGTGATCGGCAGGTAGCACAGCCTTGATGGCTGTCTCTAGATTGTCCCTGTCGAAGCGGCCATAGAAGTGGTTAAGCTCCTCAAGGAAGGAGGCGTCGCTGGATGTGGGGGTGATGTTGGAGGGTCTGTAGTCCGTGATGGCCTGGATGCCTTGCCACATGCGTCGGGGGTCGGAGTTGTTGTTGAAGTGCTCCTCAATCCTGAGCTTATGGCAGTGCTTGGCCTTCCTGATGCCCCTCTTCAGGTTAGCCCTGGATGAACTGTAGGCTCGAGCATCGCCTGACCTGAAAGCGGTGTCCCGTGCTTTCAGCAGTAGCCTGACCTCGCTGTTCATCCATGGCTTCTGATTCGGGTATATGGTCACCTGTTTGAGGGAGGTGACACTATTGATGGTGGAGTTTATAAAGTCCAGAACAGAGGATGTATAGTAATCAATGTCCGTGTGAGAGTCAAGGGTGGCCTGGGCTGCAAACGCCTTCCAGTCAGTGTTTCCAAAACACTGCTGAAGTGTGAAGTCCGCTTCCTCTGACCAGACTTTAACTGTCCTTACAGTTGGTTTAACCCGTCTGATGAGTGGGGAGTACTTAGGGAGCAGGAACAATGAGACGTGATCAGACTGACCAAGGTGGGGGAGGGGGATGGCTTTGTAAGCTTCAGCCATGTTGGTGTAGACTTTGTCCAGTGTCTTGTCTACTCTAGTGGGGAAGGATACATGTTGGTGGAATTTGGGGAGTACAGTCTTCAGGTTGGAGTGATTGAAGTCACCCGCAACAATGAAGGCTGCCTCGGGGTTGTGAGTCTGTTGTTTGCTAATGGCAGTATGCAGCTCTTTCATTGCAAGCTTGGCATTAGCATCAGGAGGGATGTAGGCTGCAGTCACAACAGTGGAGGTGAACTCTCTGGGCAGATAGAACGGTCTGCATCTAACCAAGAGGAATTCAAGGTTAGCTGAGCAGTGACTCTCGATGATGGTGGAGTCCGTGCACCATGCTTTGTTTACATAAATGCACAGACCCCCCCCTCTGGTCTTACCAGAGTCTGATGTCCTGTCCGCTCGGAGTAAATGACGCCCCGATAGCTGGATGGCGCTGTCAGGAACGTCAGTGTTGAGCCAAGTTTCAGTGAAGATCAAGATGTTGCAGTCCTTGATCCGGTTGTGGGAGGTGATCCTTAGCCGGAGTTCATCCATTTTGTTTGCCAGTGAGCGCACGTTGGCGAGGAAAAGGCTAGGAATCGCTGCCCTGTGAGGGGCTAGCTCTAACCTGGCCTTTAACCCACCTCTGCGTCCCCGGCGGTGTTTTCGTACCCGTCGCCATCTGTTGGTGCTTCTGGTGGGCCGAGCTGGCTTGGTGCGCGCTGGTGTTCTGCCGCTCCGTTGCTCCGCGTCTGCGTTACTCCGCAGGCGGTCTTCAGCCCCGCGGCTCTGCTGATGGTCTCCAGCCCCGGGGCTTACCTGGCGTTCTCCAGCTCCACGGGTCGGGTGGTGGTCTCCAGCTCCACGGGTCGGGTGGCGTTCTCCAGCTCCATGGGTCGGGTGGTGGTCTCCAGCTCCAGGGTCCGGGTCGGGTGGTGGTCTCCAGCTCCACGGGTCGGGTGGTGGTCTCCAGCTCCACGGGTCGGGTGGTGGTCTCCAGCTCCACGGGTCGGGTGGCGGTCTCCAGCTCCACGGGTCGGGTGGTGGTCTCCAGCTCCACGGGTCGGGTGGTGGTCTCCAGCTCCACGGGTCGGGTGGCGTTCTCCAGCTCCACGGGTCGGGTGGTGGTCTCCAGCTCCACGGGTCGGGGTGGTGGTCTCCAGCTCCACGGGTCGGGTGGTGGTCTCCAGCTCCACGGGTCGGGTGGTGGTCTCCAGCTCCACGGGTCGGGTGGTGGTGTCTCCAGCTCCACGGGTCGGGTGGTGGTCGTTCTCCAGCTCCGCGGCGTTCTCCAGCTCCGGGACTCACCTGGCGTTCTCCAGCTCCGCGGGACGGTTGGGCTCCGGGGATCGGGTGAGTACCGGGAGTCGGGCCAGGACCGGGGATCGGGTGAGGACCGGGCGTCGGGCGAGGGCCGGGGATCCGGTGAGGGCCGGGCGTCGGGCGAGGACCGGGGGTCGGGCGAGAACCGGGAGTCAGGCGCGGGTCGGGCGTCGGGCGAGGACCGGGGATCCGGTGAGGGCCGGGCGGGCGTCGGGCGTGGGCCGGGGGTCGGGTCAAGGCCGGGGATCGGGCGAGAACCGGGAGTCGGGCGTGGGTCGGGAGTCGGGCGAGGACCGGGGGGCGGGTGAGGGCCGGGGGTCGAGCGAGGGCCGGGAGTCGAGCGAGGGCCGGGAGTCGGGCGAGGGCCGAGGGTCGGTTGGGCTCCGCGGGTCGGATGGTGGTCTCCAACCCCGCGACTGTGTTGATGGTACTGTAGCCGAATCCTTCATCGTGATGAAGGTTCTCCAGGAATTCCAGTTTGTAGTACCTGTATCGGATGAGTAGGTTTTCCCTGTATCCTTGCAGTACTTCTCTTGATGCTGGACAAGTGTTGTAGTCCAGTGGATGTTCAAAAGGATGCTGACATGGTGTCGATTGTTCAGTATAACAATCCCAGTCCCAGAGGCTTGCGCAGAATCTGCAGCTCGGGAGCTTATTTTCTCATGGCACAGTTGATTTGTGCCCGGCTCCGATTGTTAATAATTCTGGGTACTGGAAAACACCATCCAAGTTTCAACAGCCATGTCATGGCGTGAAGTGAAACAAGGGCTGCGTAAGTCCGTCAGGTACTATCAAATACCTGAAGCAGAATCCTTTTGTACTGTGCGTTGTTCTCGATTGGTGAGGCAGAAGGGAAAAATACATAGAATTCATTTCACCAATGCAGCGTGAACGCATTTGTCTATCAATATTATAAATACATTCTTGAATGACAACATGACCTATAGGTCAGAAAAGTTAATATATATAGCTGACGATCTTTCTGCTGGAACTATCTGTCCCAGAGAAATTTTTAATGAGGATTCCACTGCCCCAGGGTCTGGTTTCCCCCCGCGACATACATAGGACATCCCCGAACACCTGGTGATATAGCGTTAATGCAAATAATCGATATCAGATTCACATTCCATTTTAATTGTCATTGTCAGTGTGCAGTACAGCGACAATGAAATGCATTAATATCTGTTGCATCATATAGCTTGATAGTTTTGTTAAACTTTATATGAAAACATCTAATTGATGTAGTCCTTAATATTATGTGACCTGGTGTCTGTCACTGTATTTTGCTTACCGGCCAGGTAAGTTGTTGATAGTCAAATACATCTATGGATATACCATTGCCAAATTGGTTTGACCAACTTGTCATATGATACCGACTTTATGCTGCCATATGGTTAATATAGGCCACCTCCATAGTGTAGTCTATTTATACCCATACACGCAAGTGCTTTAAAACTCATAACATTCACCCGAACATTTTTTAGATAATTAATGCCCAGTATAAGTGGTAACCCCACCACTGTCTTTCTGATATTACTTCAGTGAGTAACTTCATGAGATGCTCAATGACAACCTATATGTTGTTTTTGATACTAACATCTGAATGATGTAGACAGAAATGGTACCATTTTTTCACAATTACTCTGTTATTTGTCGAGTAGTTGGCAGTTTGACCATTAATTTGTGCTTGTTTGTGCCAATTCAACTATGTTGTCTCTTGGCAACCTTATAGTTACGTGGACTGAATTAATATGAAAGCCAAGATAGTCCAAGAAAGCGCTCTATATGCTGGTAGGAACCAGACCCACCTACCTCCATGGTTATTGGCGGTTTTGTGTTTTGTGTTTTCTGAGTGCTTTTGTTCTGAGGACGTGCTGGCGACGTTGGGGGGCGGCGCATTTTCCAGGGGGTCCGCGGCGGGCCCTGATCTAAAAGATCTTTGGGGATAGTGCGGCCCCAAGCGTTCACCAGTCCCATATTCTAGACATTGACTGGTGGATGCCGTGAGGTGCTGCTGTTTGGGTATCGAAAGTCGTGGTTTGCTCGTCCCGGGGCCTGCCCTCATGATGCCGAAGGTTTTTGATGCCTCTTCGATCTCCTTCAGCTTTTTGTTCAGATCTCTCCCAAATAGCAGTGAGTCTGCCTCCGCTGCTGGGCTTTGCTCAACCTGCATCTTTGAGATTGAGGGCAGGTGTTATATTTCCCTTCAGAGATTGTTTAGTTCGAATTGTGGTACACCTTAATACCAGCACTTTCTGGTGGCATGTGTTCATCTCGTTATCTCCACAGAACGAGCATAGACTGTGATAGCTGACATCAGGAGCCTTCGGATCCCCTGTAGCTTGAGTTTATATGCCCGCATAAGGCCCCCACAACTTCCAGATTTTGCTGTTTTAGGCTTATTCCCCTTAAGGGCCTCACAGTTCTCTGGTGCTGTATATTCTTGCTGGCTGCCATTGTTTTGGCTCCGGCGGTGCTCCAGCCCGTGGGGTTGCTACGAAGCGGTCCACCACACCCAACAGCTGTTCCTGATCCTGCACCTCATGCATACTCCCGATTTTGTCCGCCTGCCCCATTTGCAGACCAGCCCTGCCCTGGTCACCAATGCTAGCCTCCTGCTCCAACCCGTGGTATGAGGGTAGCAAAGGGCAGTGCCTGATACGACACTATGGAGGAGGTGCCTGTCCTGTCTCGCCGGGAGCGCTGCTGTTCCCGGTGGACCTTCTCCTCCCGGAGCTGCTAAGTGCAGCTCAGGCGGCTGTCTCTCTCTGCTTTGGTAGAGACATGTCCCCCTCCGACGAATCGGAGGCCACCGCCCGTTTGGCTTCCTGGCCGCTTTCCCAGTCCGCCGTGTAGGCTCTGGCGAGACTGGCTTGGCTCGGTCTCACGGACAGCGAAAAACGCTCTGCGAGCGACGCTGCCGCCGTTTGCTGCCCCGCTGGTAGAGTTGGAGCGGGGCAGTTCTCTTTGCGAGTTTTTGCGTTGTGTTCATGAAATCTATAATAAAACACAACTGCAAACTCACCTTTCCAATGCCCAAGAGCCGCTCCTGCAGCTCAGGCGGCTGTCTCTCCCCCTCCTGGGTGGAGAGACGTCCCAGTCCGATGTCGGCTCCACCGCCGGGTTTTACACACATCCAGCCCGTTGCTCAGGCGCTAGCGGGCTGGCTCGGTCGCGGTGTCGGGTTTGTGGACCGCCCGCTAAGCGGTCCTACCGCCTGTTGCTGCCCAATGACGTCCTTTCGTCGAGCGGGCAGGTGCAGCATTTCCCCCCCCCCCAGCCCGCTGCTGATGCTGACGGGCTTGGTGCAGTGTCGGGAGCGGGCCGTTGATTAGCGGTCCTCGCTCTCTCTCTCTCTCTGCACTCGGGCTGCTGCTCACCTGCACTCGGGCTGCAGCGCACTCCACGCCAGCACTGCACAGTGGGTCCCCTTAACGGCTCCGCAAATGTCGGAAGCCTCCTCCCGCCCGCCTGCCTGCCTCCCTGGACAGTACTCGAGAGCGAGCGAGGACTGAGGGGAACCCCAACGCAGTGCTAGCGCCGTCTTCCTGCGCTCTCTGGATGTCGCCCCTGTGGAGTGTTACCGGCACCGGCACAGCTCCCATCCATGGTCCGCTGGTGAGTGCGGTCCTTGTAGCGTCTTTCCTCCCCTCCCGCGAATGGAAAAACTCCTCCCGGAGTCCAAGGGGGCCGCTTGCACGCCCTGCGGGGAACAAGCAGACGCAAAGGGGCTGTAGAAATAAAGGTAAGTACTTACCTAAACTTAGATTTTTCTCGTTTCTGCGGGAGCCCTGTCTCCCGCCTGCCGCTGTTGCCTGCTGAAACGTAATGCCGCAATGCGTCCTGGGGCGGGCTTCTTCACGTAGTCACTCACGTGACTCCGAAGTAAAATTCCTTAGTTCTATCCATACTGACTCCACATCTCCTGTTTCAATGTCACCCCTTTCAAGGGACTGAATTTCATTCTTCACCAACAGAGCTACCTCACCCCCTCCGCCCACCTGTCTGTCTATTGAACTGAATACCCTTGAATATTCAGTTCCCATCCCTGGCCCTCTTGCAGCCATGTCTCTGTAATGCCCACAACAAGCCGTGCGTGTGAGTTTAGTTTTAGTTTTAGTTATGCAGAGTGGAAACAGGCCCTTCAGCCCATCGAGTCTGCAAAGGATATTTAAAATAAAAAGGCTGTTTAAAGTTCACAAGCTGAACCTTTTTAAAAAAAAGTAGAATTTGAAGGACAAGTGAAGAATTATAATGAAAATGTTCCCAAGAGCTGGCGACATTCCGGGGAGCACTCGGTAATTTTGATAACCAATTCGACAGAGATTTTTGGGTCTTAAATACATGGTTCAAAGATGCAAAAAGTTGCGTTTACAAATGAAGCTTTGACAACCCTATTTTAAAAGAATTTTAAATTAAAAGAAGTCTGTAGTTGCTGTACACAAGTTCGTGGAAGAATAAGCAACAGTTAAACAAGCCAATTTATTTCATTTGAAGTGAAGATGCAATTTGTCCAATTTAATCTAGTTTGCCAGTCCCATGGCTATTGGTCTAGCCTCAAAGATCTACTTTTTCTCACCCCATCAACAATAAAAGCTTAATTAGTCCAAAACTGAATAAATTATTCTACAGAGGCATCGTTTAAGACTCGGCTGTACGCTGTTCTGCATCCAACATTCCTAAAGCACTACCATAATTACCTTGCTTAAGAAAGAACTGCAGATGCTGGAAAAATCGAAAGTAGACAAAAATGCTGGAGAAACTCAGCGGATGAGGCAGTATGCATCTAGACGCTGCCTCACCTGCTGAGTTTCTCCAGCATGTTTGTCTATCGTAATTAATTCACTACCTTCACCCAGGAGGTGGGTATATGGAACAAGCTGCCAGAGGAGGTAGTGGAGGCTGGGACAAAGGCATTTAGAAGATATTTGGACAGGACTATTTGGACAATTGTCTGTTTCTCTAATATATACTGAACTTTTCTTGCTGTTTAGTTAGGGTTTTACAGTGCAATATGTTTACACTACTGTTGTGCTGCGATGTAACCCGCTCCATGACAGACTGAGGAGAACCTTCAGCAACAGACGAGTTCCACCAAGATGCAGCACAGAACGCCACAGTAGATTCTGCTTCCCCGTGTCTATCAAACTGTACAACTCCACCCCCTTCTGTTGTGGAGTAGACTGAATACCTCCCTCTCCCTCCCCAATATTCGAACATCCCCAATCCTTTCCACTTGTCACTTTAATTTCATGTTTCATGTTTAGTTTAGTTTAGTTTAGTTGAGAGATACAGGGCGGAAACAGGCCCTTCGGCCCACCGGGTCTGCGCCGACCAGCGATCCCCGCACATTAACACTAACCAGCGATCATCCCGTACACTTGCACTACTCCACACACTAGGGACAATTACAATGTTACCGAAACCAATTAATCTACAAACTTGTACGTCTTTGGGGTGTGGGAGGAAACCGAAGATCTTGGAGAAAACCCACGCAGGTCATGGGGAGAACGTACAAACTCCGTATAGACAGCACCCGTAATCGGGATCGAACCTGGGTCAATGTGGGCAAGACAAAATGTGCAGGAACAGCAGATGCTGGTTTACACTGAAGATAGACTGAAAATGCTGGAGAAACTCAGCGGGACAGGCAGATTACAACTCAGCGATATCAATATTGATTTCTCCAACTTCAAATAACCCTTGCTTTCCCTCTCTCTTTACATCCCTTCCCCACCCTAGTTCTCCAACTAGCTTCAGTGTCCTGTGAAACGTCACCTATCCATGTTCTCCAGAGATGCTGCCTGACATTCGTCGTTTCACATTGGGACCCTTCCGGTTTGAGTGGGCCAGTGGAGTGGAGAAGCCAAGACAGTTGTTGCACCAACAGTGGATATAAAAAGGTCCAAAGAGGGTAGAAGGCTGGGTGGGGGGGTGGGGGGGAATGAAGGAGATGTCAGGCAAGCTGATTCAGTGCGATACTTGCAGTATGTGGGAGGTCAAGGACACCGCTGGTGCCTCTGGCTGCTACAAATGCGAGAAGTGCATCCAGGTAGAGCTCCTGAAGGGCCGTGTTGGGGACCTGGAGAAGCAAGTGGATGACCTCCGGTTCGTCTGAGAAACGGAGTCGTTCCTCGACAAGTCCTTCAGTACGATTGTTACACCTATGGTACTCGAAGAGAGAAGGTGGGAGACAGTGAGAAAGAGAGGGAAGCATGAAATGCCAACGTCCCCGGGTGGTGTACCTCTTGTGAACAGGTTCACCCGCTTAGAAGCTGTTGGGACAGAAGACGTGTTTACACTGAGCGGCGGACTGGCTAGCGATGCGAATAGGGCTGTTGAGCCAAAACCAAAAAGGCCTAAGGCAGGCAATGCCATTGTAGTGGGAGACTCCATTGTGAGAGGTACGAACAGGGGTTTCTGCGGCAACAGACGGGATGCGAGGATGGTGTGCTGCCTTCCTGGTGCCAGGATTCAGGATGTCACGGACAGAGTGCAGAAAATCCTCAAGGGCGAAGGTGAACAGCCGGAAGTGGTTGTGCATGTCGGCACAGACGATGTCGGAAAGAAGGGGATGAATATTCTGCAGCGTGACTTTAGAGAGCTCGGAAAAATGCTGAAAAGCAGGACCTCCAGGGTTGTTATCTCCGGTTTGCTTCCAGTTCCTCGTGCTGGCGAGAGCAGGAACAGGGAGATACGGGACCTGAACGTGTGGCTGAGGAACTGGTGCACGGGGCAGGGATTTAGATTCTTAGATCACTGGGATCTGTTTTGGGGTAAGGGGGAACTATACAAAAGGGACGGATTGCATCTTAACAGGTGTGGGACCAGCATTCTGGCAGGCAGGTTTGCCACTGCTACACGGGTGGTTTTAAACTGAATAAGGGGTTGGGGTGTCGAATGGGATAGTGGAGGATGGAGTTAAAGGGAAAGGGTTTCTTAAATGTGTGAGCTTAGAGACAGAGGGGTGTAAAATGAGGGTAGAAGCAATAGGTAGCAAGGTGAAAAGTAAAAGTGGCAGGCAGACAAAACCCGGGCAAAAATCAAAAAGGGCCACTTTTCAACATAATTGTATAAGGGGTAAGAGTGTTGTAAAAACAAGCCTGAAGGCTTTGTGTCTCAATGCAAGGAGCATTCGTAATAAGGTAGATGAGTTGAATGTGCAGATAGCTATTAATGACTATGATATTGTTGAGATCACGGAGACATGGCTCCAGGGTGACCAAGGCTGGGAGCTGAACATCCAGGGATATTCAATATTCAGGAGGGATAGAGAGAAAGGAAAAGGAGGTGGGGTAGCGTTACTGATTAGAGAGGAGATTAACGCAATGGAAAGGAAGGACATTAGTTTGGAGGATGTTGGGTTGTGTCTATATATTGTTGTAGATGGGTCACCACACACAACCTTGGCTCTGGTGGGTAGGCCCGGAATACCACCAGTGAATTGGGCGTTCCTGGCCTGCTTTGTTTCACCAGACCTAGAATGATAAACGTAATCTGGTCTGGGGCGACCTCCATGTTGTCCAGTCTTAATTTGTGCAGCAACTGGATCCTCTGAGCGGCTGCGAGTGCCATTAACATGAGCGTCTTTAATGTAGATATCTCAAGGCTGAGGGATCTAGCTCATGGCCATTCCCTGAGGTATGTCAATACCACACTGATATCCCAAATATGGGTATACCTGGGTTTAGGGGCTTAATATTAAAATTGCCCTTCATGAGTTTTACCACCAGAGGATGGGATCCCATGGCCTGCTGTCCTGCTGGTTTTAGGTAAGCAGACAGGCCGCTTAGTGCTGTATTGATGGCACTGTAACTGATCCCTTCGTCATGGTATAGATGGGCCAGGAACTCCAGCACGTCGGTGGTTGTGGCAGTTGCATATGTTGTCCCTGTTTCCTGGCAGTACTTCTCCCATTTTTGATACAGGTTAAATACTGCCTCCTGGTGGATGTTCGCAGGGATGCCAACATGGTGGTGATAGTTCATTCGGATAATCCCAGTCCCTGGTAAGGTCTATTCAAAACCTACAACCCAGGAGTTTGATGTTTTCATGGCATGGGTGGCTTATGCCTGATACTGGGTGAGTCAACAACCGTGGTCCACTAGGGAAATCCATAGGCGACTCGACCACCATGTCGTGATGAACTGGGAACCATGGCTGTGTAGGCCAGTCGGGCACCATCAATATCCCAGAAGCAGAGTCCATCTGTATTGCGAAGTACCCGACTGATGAGGCAGAAGGGAGGGAAAGCAAAAACCCAGAAATTCCCCCCCAATCCAGCGTGTAGGCATCTACCGCTGCTGCCTCTGGTCTGGTTCCCAAGTCACATACATAGGTAACTGGTGATTCCGTCTTGTTGCAAACAAATCGATATCTGGCGTTCCATATTGCTTAATAACTTTAGCAAATATTTTGGGTTTAACATCCATTCCCTGGTGTGTCTGCCACTAGGGGAAATCCTTTAAAACCGAGATGAGAAGAACTTTTTTCACGCAGAGAGTGGTGAATCTCTGGAACTCTCTGCCACAGAGGGTAGTTGAGGCCAGTTCATTGGCTATATTTAAGAGGGAGTTAGATGTGGCCCTTGTGGCTAAGGGGATCAGGGGGTATGGAGAGAAGGCAGGTACGGGATACTGAGTTGGATGATCAGCCATGATCATATTGAATGGCGGTGCAGGCTCGAAGGGCCGAATGGCCTACTCCTGCACCTAATTTCTATGTTTCTATGTTTCTATGTCTTTCGACACACCATTTCCAGATCTGATTGACCAATTTGTCGCACGATAATAATTTTATGCTCCCCATATGGTTAATATAAGCCACCACCGTAGTATTATCAATCCGTAACCGCACATGCAAGTGCTGCATTTTAGATGCATATGCTTTTAAAATCATAATAGGCGCTCAACATTTCTAAATTGATGCCCAGTGTGTGTGGTAATGATGACTCTGGTTTAATCCATCTGGCACCTGTGCTGGATATGGAGTTAGTTGCCCCTCCCCCAGGCTTGAGCACTGGCATCTGATTAATAACTAAAGTAGGGTTAGTGATGATGATAGGGCTGAAACTGCCACACATTCTCTGCCCCCCCCCCCCACTGTAGCTCTGATATAGCTCCAGTGGGTAATTTCATGATTCGATCATAGTGACCCGAATATCGTTTTAGTGCATGTACCTTTGTTCTTTGTAGATTTTGATTGTGCAAAGGTCCGATTTGTCCATGGTAGTAGATGGCTTCAACCTAGATTTATCTGGAGTAGGACGAACCCCAGCGTTTCAAGGAGCTGATTTGTAGCTAATACTGCTGCCACAGCCAATTCCTTCGTGTCCCTACTATGAGAATATCATCCAGATATGCTACGACAATATGCTTTTGTTTCCTTAGTATTCCCATGGCTACTTTTAATATTTTGGTGAATTGTCTAGGGGCTGAAGTTAGACCATTGGGCAATGCTCTATACTGCCACAGCTGCCCCAACCAGATAAATTTTAGGTATCTGCAATGATCCTTGTGTATGGGTATTAGATAGTAAGCATCTTTAATATCAATGCTTGCCATAAATTATCCTTTGGAGATCAGTTGTCTGGCAGTAACAAACGTCTCCATCTTGAAATGTATATACTCAACAAACTTATTTAGTGATGTTAAGTCAATGATGATGCGACTTCCACCATCTTTTTTGGTTTTAGTGACTATATTCGATACAAATTCGAAAGGTTCATGTTTGGTCTTTTTGATGACCCCCTTTGTGATAAGCATCACCAGTTCTGCTTGTCCCTCCCGCTTTTCTTCCTCGGAGGGAGTAAGTTCCCTTAGGGGCCAATGTTGAACTGGCGGTAATACTGCTGCCACAGCCAATTCCTTCATGTCCCTACTATGAGAATATCATCCAGATATGCTATGACAATATGCTTTTGTTTCCTTAGTATTCCCATGGCTACTTTAAATATTTTGGTGAATTGTCTAGGAGCTGAAGTTAGACCATTGGGCAATGCTCTATACTGCCACAGCTGCCCCAACCAGATAAATTTTAGGTATCTGCAATGATCCTTGTGTAAATTTATTTAGTGATGTTAAGTCAATGATGATGCGACTTCACCAGTGATGATAAGCATCACCAGTTCTGCTTGTCCCTCCCGCTTTTTAATATTTCATGCACAGCCTCAAACTTCTTTGTGGACTCTTCCTCCACCTTATTAATTCTCCCCGTTAGTTCTTCATGCACATCCTCAACTCTTTTTCGCAGAGTGCCAATGCCCTCAAGAATTTTTTGATTACCGGCATTAATGGTTTGCATGTTTTCCATCAAGTTTAAGTTTCCAGCTTCAATGTCATTTTTCAAATCTCTTACTGAGTTCTTTATCTGCTCCATTTCGGTTTTCTCTTTTGTGACCATCTCAGTCTTAGATCGTGTAGCCATTCCAGAGACCACTCCAGAGATCAGTTCTGCAGTTTCTTGATGTTTCTGAGTCTTCAGCAGGTGTTTTGTAACTCTCCTCTGTGGGCTCTGACCTGGAGACGTGTTTTTCATTTAAAATGCCTTTCCCTCCATTAAATTCACGGCGCTTACTGATGACGTCATCAGCACAGCGACCCGGGGCTCCAGTAAGTTTTTAAAAACGGTCCCGACCTCCAGACCTGATTTTAACGCGAAAAATCGTGCTTTTTTCAGCGGAGCTAAAAAAATTGCGACTGCTAGCAGAGCATGACGCCACCAGAAGTATGTGATCCAATTTTTTGGATGGTGTGATTTTTTTTCCATTTCTCTCAGCTGACGTGCCAGAAGTTTGTGCGGTTTGTCACCAAATTCAAAGTTTTTTTGCTTAGTATATTGAAATAACTCTTGCAGAAATAATTTGATTTATCTTAAATTTTAATATTGCTATCTTATTGTGTTTGTCAATAGAGGGATTGGTAGCATTTTCTAAATCAAGCTGTCTAATCTGTTCTTCTAATTCCAATTGTTCCGTCCTGTTTTTTTTATTTTGATACGTTTGATATGAGATAAAAGAACCTCTGATAAAGGCCTTAAAAGATTCCCATAATAAAGAGGCCAAAATACCAGGTGTGTCATTTGTCTCATAAAATAGTTCCATTTGTTGCTTCAAATATTCACAGCAACCTGGATCGGTTAATATTTGAGGATTAAGTCTCCAGAACATTTTTTTTATTATGCATTCCTAATTTTAAGGAGAATGGTAATGGAAATGATCGGAAATAATATTATTATGATATTTGGGATTTATTGTAAAAGGGATTAATTTTGTATCCACCAGAAAATAATCAATACATGTATACGTTTTGTGAACGGCTGAATAAAAAGAATATTCTCTTCCGGATGGATTAGCAAACCTCCATACATTGGTTATGCTTGTATTTTTTATGTAAGTGTTTAGAAGTTTGCTGGATTTTGATTTTGTATTATATCTCCTTTGCTGTGAGGATCTATCCAGATATTGGTCCAGTACACAATTGAAGTCTCCTACAATTGTCAGATTTTGCTGGGTGATGTCTGAGATTATGTTAATTATTTTATTAAAAAATTGTGGGTTGTCAAAATTGGGGGCGTAGATATTCACCATAGTAAGTGGAGTTGAATATAACTCCCCAGATACTATACTGTATCTACACTCCTTATCGGCTATGGTGGCTTTGTATTTGAATGGTATGCCTTTACAAATTATGATTGCAGTACCTCTAACTTCGGAAACGAAAGTAGAATGATATAATTGCCCAATCCAGTTAGCCTTCAGCCTGTTATGAGCTCCATGCTTAAGATGCGTCTCCTGTAAAAATATTATATCAGTATTAATAGATTTATGATGGGCTAAGAACTTGCCCCTTTTACTTGGCTCATTAACCCCCCTAACGTTCCAACTACAAAAGATGATTCCTCCAGCTTTCCAAGGATTGTCTTGCATTAAAGCTTACATGGTTTCCCTTGTTTCACATAGACTTTTGGTTGCTGAGCCCAATTCCAGACCCCTCCAGGTCTCTCCCAAGAAAAAGTGCCTTAAAAAGGATAGATAAAGAGTGTAACAGACAAGCAAAAAAAAAAGTCTAGTCACAGCATATAGACATGCTGTAGATGTGACCCACCCCCTCGTGGGATAATTCTTGTAAACTTCTGTAGATGTTAGTTGCCCAGTGTTTATTGAGTTCTGCAAATATTAGAAATCTAGACATCCACTAAATTTCAATGTTATTTACTGTCATTAAATATTTACATTTGATTTACAGACAATACAGCAGTAACAGACATTGCTGTGTGAATGAACAGTTTGAACAATGTTGCTGCTGTTGTTGTCACCATCAATCCACAGCAGGAGCTGATGAAGTCACATCTGGGATCCTGCACGTCCAGCTGCAATTCCCTCGTCCCCCACTGTGGGCAGCACCGGATATCCGGTGTCAGCAGCAGCATCACCGCGTACCCGGGTCACGTGACAGCGGGCAGCGCCACCTCTGACATCACCGCCCGGCCGGCCCGGGAAGCATTGGTGTTTAAAGGGGAGGGCGGCCATTTAAAGGGCAGAGCGGGGAATCAGCCAACAATATTCCGGTCCCCAGGTCAGTGAAGTTCACACCCCGAGATGTTCACACGGTCACACTCAGTCCGCGTCTGATTCCCTGCAGACTCTTCAGCTGGTTCCGTCCGTCTGCACTGAACTTATTCTCCAGCCTGAAACATGTGGAGGAATAAAGAGGAAATAAACAGATGAAACAACAGAAATGAAGGACATTTAAAGGGGAATTTTTAAGAGTACAGAATCTTTATGTTCCTGTTCGGTTGAAAGGAAACAGTAAAAATTGGAAAGAGCCCTGGTTTTCAAGGGAAATTGGGCATCTTGTTCGGAAAAAGAGGGAGATCTACAATAATTATAGGCAGCATGAAGTAAATGAGGTGCTTGTGGAGTATAAGGAATGTAAAAAGAATCTTAAGAAAGAAATTAGAAAAGCTAAAAGAAAATACGAGGTTGCTTTGGCAAGTAAGGTGAAAGTAAATCCAAAGGGTTTCTACAGCTATATTAATAGCAAAAGGATAACGAGGCATAAAATTGGTCCATTCGAGAGACAGAGTGGACAGCTATCTGCAGAGCCAAAAGAGATGGGGGAGATATTGAACAATTTATTTTCTTCAGTATTCACCAAGGAGAAGGATATTGGATTATGTGAGGTAAGGGAAACTAGTAGAGTAGCTATGGATACTATGTGTTTCAAAGTAAAAGAAGTACTGACACTTTTGAAAAATATAAAAGTGGATAAGTCTCCAGGTCCTGACAGGATATTCCCTAGGACATTGAGGGAAGTTAGTGTAGAAATAGCCGGGGCTATGACAGAAATATTTCAAATGTCATTAGAAACGGGAATAGTCCCCGAGGATTGGCGTACTACGCATGTTGTTCCATTGTTTAAAAAGGGTTCTAAGAGTAAACCTAGCAATTATAGATCTGTTAGTTTGACTTCAGTGGTGGGCAAATTAATGGAAAGGATACTATATATAAGATAATATATATAAGCATCTGGATAAACAGGGTCTCATTAGGAACAGTCAACATGGATTTGTGCCTGGAAGGTCATGTTTGACTAATCTTCTTGAATTTTTTGAAGAGGTTACTAGGGAAATTGATAAGGGTAAAGCAGTGGATGTTGTCTATATGGACTTTAGTAAGGCCTTTGACAAGGTTCCTCATAGAAGGTTGGTTAAGAAGGTTAAACTGTTGGGTATAAATGCAGGAATAGCAAGATGGATTCAACAGTGGCTGAATGGGAGAAGCCAGAGGGTAATGGTGGATGGCTGTTTGTCGGGTTGGAGGCAGGTGACTAGTGGGGTGCCTCAGGGATCTGTGTTGGGTCCTTTGTTGTTTGTCATGTACATCAATGATCTGGATGAAGGGGTGGTAAATTGGATTAGTAAGTATGCAGTTGTGGATAATGAAGAGGATTTCCAAAGTCTACAGAGTGATTTAGGCCATTTGAAAAAATGGGCTGAAAGATGGCAGATGGAGTTTAATGCTGATAAATGTGAGGTGCTATACCTTGGCAGGACAAATCAAAATAGGAAGTAAATGGTAGGGAATTGAAGAATACAGTTGAACAGAGGGATCTGGGAATAACCGTGCATTGTTCCTTGAAGGTGGAATCTCATATAGATAGGGTGGTAAAGAAAGCTTTTGGTATGCTAGCCTTTATAAATCAGAGCATTGAGTATAGAAGCTGGGTTGCAATGTTAAAATTGCACAAGGCATTGGTGAGACCAAATCTGGAGTATGTTGTACAATTTTGGTCACCCAATTATAGGAAGGATGTCAACAAAATAGAGAGAGTACAGAGGAGATTTACTAGAATGTTGCCTGGGTTTCAACAACTAAGTTACAGAGATAGGTTGAATAAGTTAGGTCTTTATTCTCTGGAGCGCAGAAGGTTAAGGGGGGACTTGATAGAGGTCTTTAAATTGATGAGAGGGATAGACAGAGTTGATGTGGACAAGCTTTTCCCTTTGAGAATAGGGAAGATTCAAACAAGAGGACATGACTTTAGAATGAAGGGATAGAAGTTTATGGGTAACATGAGGGGGAACTTATTTACTCAGAGAGTGGTAGCGGTGTGGAATGAGCTTCCAGTGGAAGTGGTGGTGGCAGGTTCGTTGGGATCATTTAAAAATCAATTGGATAGGCATTGAGAAGGGAATGGAGGGTTATGGTATGAGTGCAGGCAGGTGGGACTAAGGAAAAAAAAGTTGTTCGGCACGGACTTGTAGGGCCGAGATGGCCTTTTTCCGTGCTGTAATTGTTATATGGTTATATGGTTATAACAGTGCCAATAACAGGGACTGGGTTTAATATTTCAACAACACTTACAGAACAAAATCACAGCAGAAAGAAGCCAGCGGATCCCCTGATATTTTATCACATTAAACATTAACACAAACACTCACCCGATCTGCTTCAGTCTCAGGAGGTTCAGTATGAGGCGGCGCAGAGCGGGGACAGATCGGTCTGTGAGATAGTTGTGTGACAGCCACAGCTCCGTCACCGTGTGGTTTGTACTGAGAGCGGAGACGAGATCCTCGGCACCAGAATCTGTGAGACTGACACCGTTCAGCCTGGAGATGAGAGAGAGTGAGGGTGAGGGGCAAAGAGAGACAGGAGACAGTGCAAATCCCCAGTGTTTTCAGTGACACAATTACTGATCATATTAATGTTCTGTGTCATATATATAAAGAAAATAAGTGCAGGAGGAGGCCATTCGGCCCATCGAGCCAGCATCGACATTCATTGTGATCATGGCTGATCATCCCCAATCAATAACCCATGTCTGCTTTCTCCCCATATCCCTGATTCCACTAGCCCCTGGATCTCTATCTAACACAAGAAGCATGTGTCAGGGTGTCAGGGACATCACTGACTACAAGAGCAGCCCCGCCTGCCCCCACGGTGATATCCCACTGGCCAACGAACTAAACACCTTCTTTGCTCGCTTGGAAACTGGCAACACCACCAGGAGTGGAATAACCCCGGCCATGGCGGAGGGACAGGCCTTAACACTGAGCACTCAGGAGGTACAGTGCGTTCTGTGTAGGATCAATCCACACAAGGCTGCAGGCCCGGATGGAGTCCAGGGGAAGGGCACTAAAGGACTGTGCTGTACAGCTGGCGGAGGTATTCACGAGAATCTTCACACTGTCTCTATCTCTGGCAACGGTCCCCAAGTGCCTGAAAACAGCCACTATAGTGCCGGTGCCGAAAAAGTCTAAAGTCACCAACCTTAACGACTACCGCCCGGTTGCTCTAACTCCAATCCCAATGAAGTGCTTCGAAAGGCTGGTCCTCTCCCATATCAAATCCAGCATCCCTGCCTCACTGGACTCTCATCAATTGTCATACAGGGCAAATAGATCAACAGAGGATGCCATCTCTCTGGCTCTTCACACTGTCCTGACTCACCTGGACAGACAGGGCATGTACATGAGGATGCTCTTCATAGACTATAGCTCTGCATTCAATACGGTCATCCCCACCAAGCTCACCACCAAACTCCACCAGCTAGGCCTCAGCTCACCGATATGCGATTGGATCCTGAACTTTCTGACGGAGCGACCGCAGGCAGTGAGACTGGGCCCGCACCTGTCCTCCACTATCACCCTGAGCACCGGCACACCACAGGGCTGTGTACTAAGCCCCATGCTCTACTCCCTCTTCACTCACGACTGTGTTCCTGCATTCGACACCAACACCACGTGAAGTTTGCAGACGACACAACAGTGATTGGGCTGATCACCAACGGTGATGAAACAAAATACAGAGCGGAGGTGCAGAACCTGGCGGACTGGTGCGCACGTAACAACTTGTCACTAAACACCTCCAAGACCAAGGAGCTGATTATGGACGTCAGGAGGCCCCATAATGGAGAATACGCCCCAATCTCCATTTACGGGGAAAGTGTGGAGAGAGTGTCCAGCTTTAAGTTTCTGGGCACTCAGATTTCAGAGGACCTCACATGGTCCACCAACACCGCTGCGCTGGTCAAGAAGGCACAGCAACGACTGTTCTTCCTGAGGACATTAAAAAAGACTGGTCTGCCCCAACGGCTGCTGACAACGTTCTACCGCTGCACCACAGAGAGCATATTAACGTATGGCATCTCTGTGTGGTATCTCAGCTGCACGGAGGCGGAGAGGAGAGCTCTTCAGCGCGTCATCCACAGAGCGCAGAGGATCATTGGGACACAGCTACCAACCTTGGAGGGCATCTACCACACACGGTGCCTCAGGAAGGCCGCCAGCATCCATCAAGACTCCTCACACCCTTGTAACGGACTGTTCAAACTACTTCCCTCCGGCAGACGTTACAAGGCCTTCTACGCCCGAACCTTCAGACTCAGAAACAGCTTTATTCCCAGAGCTATAGCGGCTCTGAACCAAGCCCTGCTGAGTGCCCCCCACCCCCCCTGGACTATCTCCCTCGGATGGTCACGTCACACAGCTTATTTATTTATTTTACTTTTCTTTTTCATGGGTTGGAGCTGCAAACTAAATCTCGCTGCACTGACGTGCAATGACAATAAAATATATTATTATTATTATTATTATTATTATTATTATTATTATTATTATTATTATTATTATTATTATTATTATTATTATTATTATTATTAACTCAGTAGACACCCAGTGAATGTAAACACAATCTCTCTCAGTCTGGGACTTACCACAGACTCTGTATTTTACAGTCCGGGTTCCTCAGAGCCGCAGATACCAGTTTCACTCCAGAATCTCCCAGTTTATTACCACTCAGGTCCAGTCCCGTCAGTGAGTGGTTTGTACTGAGAGCGGAGACGAGATCCTTGGTTCCAGAATCTGTGAGACCGACATAAGCCAGCCTGGAGATGAGACAGAGTGAGGTTGAGGGACACAGAGAGACAGGAGACGGTGCAAATCCCCAGTGTTTATCAGTGACACAATTACTGATCATATTAATATTCAGTGTCAGACACCCAGTGAGTGTAAACACAATCTCTCACAGTCTGGGACTTACCTCAGAGTCTGTATTTTACAGTCCGGGTTCTGCAGAGCCGCAGATACCAGTTTCACTCCAGAATCTCCCAGGTCATTGAAACCCAGTCTAAACACAAACAGACAGAGTAAGAAACAAACTGATACAAACCCTGGGGCAGAGATAACTTCTCAGAAATTAATATTTCTGGAAGCACCTCAGCAAATGATTGAATACATCTCTGTGGTTGCGGTGTTTGGAGTCTTTCACCATTTATTCTTACTCCCCGACGACTGTGAAATGTTCCCTGTGACGAGAACGGCTACAACATGCCTGACCCAGGAGAGGGGGGGACGGAGTCTACCACTGGTGACCCGGGGAGGGGGGAAGGGGTCGACCACTGGTGACCCGGGGGAGGTTAAACCGAGTCGACCACTGGTGACCAGTGGGAGGGGGGACGGAGTTGACCACTGGTGACCCGAGGGAGGGAGGGAGGAATGGAGGAGGGTAAAATAGGAGGGGTGCCCCCCATACACAGTGACGGTCGCTCGGCCCAGTAGAAGGGGTGCTGGACTTAATACCAAAATAGTGAAACAATTTTACAGTTCAGTGTTAGCGTCAAACGGACAGTTACCTCAAGTACTGACACTTGTGCAGAGCAGGTCCCAGCCGCTGGAGACCTTCACACTGAATGCGGCAGTCCTCCAGATTGAGGTGTTTGATTGTATCACAGATCCCGATGACATGAGACATGACCGCAAAGTCAATCGGCGTCAGTCCCAGTTCATAGAATGAAAGTGTTTCCACAGATCCCAGTGTCTGCTGAGCCAGTGCAGGATTCTGAGACTCGAACAGGTAGTGAAACGTGTTCAGGAGGCTCCGTTTATCAGCGTCACTCTCTGTGTTTCCAGCCCGGCGTTTAACCTCCTCCTTCACCCAGTCAATCACTTGGCCAGTTGTTTCATTAGGAAATGGATCCAGAAACTCCTCCAGGACCCGAGCTGACTGTGGGGAGGAGAGACCAGCGACAAAACGGAGAAATATTTCAAATCGCCCGTCTGTCATGCTGTGGGCTTCAGACAGGAGTTTCACGATATTCCCGGGATCTACAGTCAGGAATTGTGCGAGTGCGGCTACAAACTCTTGGATGGTGAGGTGCGGGAAGGTGTACACCACGCTCCGGGCTGAATCCTCTCTCTCCAAAAGTTCCATCAGGAACCCGGATAGGAACTGGGAAGGCTGCAGATTGTATTTGATCAAATCTCCATCTGTGAACACAATGTTCTTCTCGGCCACTCCAGTGAAGGCCATCTGACCAACACTCAGTAACACCTCACGGAGGTTCTCAATCTCACGGCCGTGGTTTTTCAGGATGTTGTAAATAAAGTTGCAATATAGTTGTGTGATGGTCGTGGGAACTCGCTGCGGGTCCTGGTGTGTTTGTGTGAAGAAGGGGCCCAGTGTCAGGCCGAGGATCCAGCAGTAGGAGGGGTTGTAGCTCATGGTGTACAGGATCTCGTTCTCCTTCACATGTTTGAAAACAGCTGCTGCCAGCATCTGATCTTCAAAATACCTGGTGAAATATTCCTTCCGTTCCTCACCAACAAATCCCAGGATTTCAGCCCGGACACTGATCTCTGCCTTTTCCAGTAAATGTAACGCAGTGGGTCGGGTGGTCACTAGCACTGAACACCCTGGGAGCAGCTTGTGCTGGATTAAACTGTACACAATGTCAGACACTTCACACCACCACTCGGGATCTGGGCACTGGTGCTTAGGTTCTGTGTCTCTCCGACTGTCAGCAAAATCGATTCTGCACTTGAATTCATCCAGACCATCGAATATAAACAGCAATCCCTCTGGGTTCTTCCAGACCTCTCCCAGGATATTCCCAAAGTAAGGATACTGATCCAGAATCAGTTCCCTCAGGGTTACTCTGCAGTTAATAGTGTTCAAATCCCGGAATTTGAAACTGAAGACAAACTGGAAGTTTTGGTATATTTTCCCTGTGGCCCAGTCATGAACAATCTTTTGCACCATTGTTGTTTTTCCGATCCCCGGGTCTCCGGCCACTGTTGCTGAACTCCCAGATCCGGATTTATTCCGGGTAAAGCTGCTGTAGAACAATTGATCTGTCCTGATTTTTTCCAGTTTTTCCCGGAGACATTTCTCTCTCCACTCTTCATGGTCCCGACCTCTTGCCAGGAGCTCATGTTCCACCAGTGTCCGATCTCGAACAGTGGAGATGATTGTGAGCTCAGCGTATCGATCAAGCAGCTGGAAAACCTTAACCTTCTCCTTCATCAGGATGGTGTTGACGCTCAGTGTTTCAGTCTGTGCTCGCAGAGTCTCCTTGTGTTTCTGTTGAACATCTTGCACGGGAACAGGCAGATAATGAACACAATGTTAGATAACTCAACTCAAAACTCAACATTCATGATGACAAGAATAAGTTCAATGCCCTTCAATTAAATTGACGGATTTCAATGGAGTGAGGTAAAACCTGGTTACAGACGTGCGAGATGATAGCGAGCCACGGCTGAGAAAATCACCAGCCAAGTAGATTGTGATATTAACTGCACTGTGAAAGGACAGCTTAAGTTTCAGTTCCATTTGGAATATTTTGGAGGACCAAGAAACGAAGAACCAAGACAGTTCACTGGTCCCTCCGTGTCCTATAGTTGATTCTCCCATGACAAACACAGTGTTTCTTTTGGGTTTGAAGACAGACTTTGAAGAACCCAGTGTTGATCTGCTGGGCACAGACAGGGTAAAGGGCATTGGGTCTTCTGTAAGTGGGGCACCTCGATGGAAATACCCAGCGGCACAGACAGCACATGTGGAGAAGGGGGAATCAGTGTGAGAAGGAAGGGAGAGGGGGAGAGAGAGAGAGAGGGGAGAGGGAGGGAGAGAGGTGAGAGAGAGAGAGAGAAGGTGAGAGAGTGGGAGGGAAAGAGAGAGGAGGGGGGAGAGGGAGGGGGGGAGGGGGAGAGAGGGGGAGAGAAGGAGGGGGGGAGGGGGAGTGGGAGGGAGGGAGAGGGAGAGAGGGAGAGGGAGAGAGAGAGGGAGGGAGAGGGAGAGAGAGGGAGAGAGAGGGAGGGAGAGGGAGAGAGAGAGGGAGAGAGGAGAGGGAGAGAGAGAGGGAGAGAGAGAGAGGGAGAGGGAGAGGGAGAGAGAGAGGGGAGGGAGGGAGAGGGAGGAGAGGGGGAGAGGGAGGGGGAGAGAGAGGGGAGAAGGGAGGGAGAGAGTGAGAGAAATATAGAGAGAGAAGGAGAGGGAGAGAGGAGAGAGAGAGGGAGAGAGTGAGGGAGAAAGGGAGAGGGAGAGGGAGGGAGGGAGAGGGAGAGGGAGAGGGAGAGGGGAGGGGGAGGGGGAGAGGGAGGGGGAGGGGGGGGGAGGGGGAGAGAGAGAGAGGGAGAGAGAGGGAGGGGAGAGGGAGAGAGGGGAGAGAGAGAGGGGGGGGGAGGGAGAGAGGGAGAGAGGGAGAGGGGAGAGGGAGAGGGAGAGGGAGAGAGGGAGAGAGGGAGAGAGAGGGAGAGAGAGGGGGAGGGGGGAGGGGGAGGGGGAGAGGGAGAGGAGGAGGGGGAGGGGGGGGGGGAGAGAGGGGAGAGAGGGAGAGGGAGAGGGGGAGAGAGGGGAGAGGGAGAGAGAGAGGGAGAGGGAGAGAGGGAGAGGGAGAGGGAGAGGGGAGAGGGAGAGAGAGAGAGAGAGGGAGAGAGGGAGGGGGAGGGAGGGGGAGGGGAGGGGTGGGGGGAAGGAGGGAGAGATCATCAGTTGAGTGAGGAGGATTGTCTGGTAGATAGTGAAGACCAGAGAAACGCTGTTCTTGCCGTGTCCAGGCGCAGGGGAGTGAGAAACAAATCAGATTCATTCAGGTTTATGTTCACTGTGGTGGAGGGAACCTCGTGATTCAAGACCATAGACATTGTGGACTTTCAGGAATGTTCTTAGAATCTACATATTTTCAGTATGTCAAGACCTTGTCAAGGAGTGTGTGGGGTTAAACAGTGTGTCAGGGCCCATCCAGGAGTATGTGGGGCATTACTGCACGCACAGTCTCCCCAGGAGAGTACTGGATTTCACAGATCTGATACATTGCAAAGTCTTGTACAATTAACGCCTGGAGAAGCTGAAATGATGCAGTGTAAAGGTTCCAGTGTACGTCAGAGATCAATTGATCTGTGAACTACTATCTGCCTCTTTGGTTACCCTCGGACTATCCTTGATCGGACCTTCCTCGTTTTACCTGGCACTAAACATTATTCTCTTATCATGTATCTTTACAGTGTACAAGAAGAAACTGCAGATGCTGGAGAATCGAAGGTCCAAATCAGACCTTTCTGTCCTGGGCCTCCTCCATGGCCAGAGTGAGCACCACCGGAAATTGGAGGAGCAGCACCTCATATTCCGCTTTGGCAGTTTGCACCCTAGCGGCATAAACATTGGCTTCTCCAATTTCTGGTAACCCTCGCTGTCTCCTCCCCTCTCAGCTCTCCCTCAGCCCTTTGGCTCCTCCTCTTCCTTTCTTCTTCCCGCCCCCCACCCTGCATCAGTCTGAAGAAGGGTTTCAACCCAAAACGTTACCTATTTCATTCACTACATAGATGCTGTCACACCCGCTGAGTTTCTCCAGCAATTTTGTTTACCTTCTTTACAGTATAAATGGCTCGATTATAATCACATATTGCCTTTCTGCTGACGTGGCAGAATGCAACTAAAGCTTTTTGCTCCACTTCGGTTCTAGTGACGATAAACTAAACTAAGCTAAATTAAACCTGAATTTAAATTAATTAATTAATTAATTAGCTACATTAAAACTGATGAAGGAGCAATCCATAGTGAATTCCCGTGTCAGTGCCAATAATTCAACTTCGCCTTTGATCTTCTGATTTCTTATTCTGCAAAGCTCTGCACATACAGTTTCAGTATTACATCAATTCTAACAAGTCATTGGTGTGAAATATGCATTTCAACACTCACCTTCCGTATGAGAGGGTAATTCAGATAAACCTCTGATGATGTTCATGTATTCTTGTGGATCAGGACCTGTTCAAATCAACGAGCATTCATTAAACCAGACTTGAATAACATTGTTAACTCCAGTGTTTCAATGTGATATTCAGTTCAGTTGTTGATTTACCGTACCGAGCTCCTGGATTTCTTTCAGTATTTTGTCCAGCTTTGGTAATTCATTCTGCATTTTCACAAAGGATTCCCACATCACCCGCCGGGGCCGGTTACCCTTCTCCATCACCAGACTGAGGAAGAGTGTGGAACTCTCTCTCCGGTTTCCCTTTACCACAAGCTGTGAAGAACAACAATGAATATATTGAGAAGGGACTGAGACAATGCTAATATATTGAGAAGTGACTGAGACAATGCTGTTCAGTGATGGGATATTCCTGTAGTTGTGAGCGTGGTGGCAGGCATTGGATTGCTTGTTCATACACCCATGACACTGTGCTGACAAACTGTGTACTCCCAGAGCCTGACAGTGTGAAACTCGCATAAAGAAAGCACATCAGCGCCTCTACTTCCTGAGAAGATTACGGAGAGTCAGTTTGTCAAGGAGGACTCTCTCTCTAACTTCTACAGGTGCACAGTAGAGAGCATGCTGACCGGTTGCATCGTGGCTTGGTTCGGAAACTTGAGCGCCCTGGAGCGGAAAAGACTACAAAAAGTAGTAAACACTGCCCAGTCCATCATCGGCTCTGACCTCCCTACCATCGAGGGCATCTATGACAGTTGCTGCCTGAAAAAAGCTGGCAGTATCATCAAAGACCCACACCATCCTGGCCACACACTCATCTCCCCACTACCTTCAGGCAGAGGTACAGGAGCCCGAAGACTGCAACAACCAGTTTCAGGAATAGCTACTTCCAAACAGCCATCAGGGTATTAAACCTGGCTCAGATAAACTCTGAACATTAATAGCCCATAATCTGTTTATTTGCACTATCCGTTTATTTAATCATGTGTGTATATATTTAATAATGGTATATGGACACACAGATCTGTTCTGTATTCGTGCCTACTATGTTCTGTTGTGCTGAAGCAAAGCAAGAATTGCATTGTTCTATCAGGGACACATGACAATAAACTCTCTTGAACTCTCTTGGACCGAGTGTCCGAGAACACAGTAGAGTACAGCACGGGAACAGGCCATTCAGGCCAATGATGGCTGTGTTGAAATTGATGTGAAATGAATCCAATTCCTTTTGGCCTCACATGGACAGTACTGGACGTGGCGTCGAAGGACGAGAATCCGAAGCAAAGAAGTGAAAGCCAAATAGCGGGAAACAAAGCCGAAACAGCAATGAACTGAGAGGGCGGGCGACTAAAAAGCCAACTAACCGAAAAGCTGCGTTGCCTAAAAGCAAACTCACTGAATGGCCGCTGTGTCGAAATGCCATCTAGCCGAAAGGCTGCGTCGCCTATAAGCCAACTAACCGAAACCCACTCTGTCGAAAAGTCAAATAACGGACATGACATCGTCAGGGGGCGGGACTTGTCAACAATTGTTCCAGACCCCCGAGTCCATTACATCACTGACTGGTGGAGACAGGAGGGTAGGGGTCACTTTCCCACACAAGCCATTATTTGACGTTTCGGCAGAGCAGCCTTTCGGTTAGTTGGCTTTTCATCATCCCGCCCTCTTGGTTCGTTGGCGTTTCGGCTTTGTTTCCTTTCGGCTATTTGGCTTTGACTTCTTTGCTTCGGCTTCTCGTCCTTCGACACCACGTCCACACACGCACAGTGGACTGCATCCCACTGGGAATGGATGCGTCCAGTCCAACCTGCTCTGTGTTTTGAAGCAATTATGTTCTTTCATCTATATTCTTACCCTCTGTAAGCAATGGCATTCACTCATTTACCAGATAACTTCCCTTTCACAGAGGGCAGTATCCCATCACAGTATTCCTCTTTAAGAGAGAGTTCGATGAGCTCTCAGTGCAGTCAAGGCATATGGAGAGAAGGCAGGCACGGGTTATTGATAGGGGATGATCAGCCATGATCACAATGAATGGCGGTGCTGGCTCGAAGGGCCGAATGGCCTCCTCCTGCACCTATTTTCCACGTTTCTATGTTTCAATAACTGACGTGCTGAATATTTTTTTAATAGCGTAAATTTTAGCAAATGTACTTTTGTTTATTTTATTTGTCAATTGAATGATAAACGAACAGTTTAATATCTTAGATTAATCCAGCAGGTCAGACAGACAGACAGCATCTATAAATACTGAGTTATTTTATGCAGCACATTGTGTGTGTTTTTGTAAACCAGTATCTGCAGTTCCTTGTGCTTGTGCATAATGCCCTTTGTGGTTTAATGAACTGAGCTAAATGTGACCAATGAAACTGATGACACTTTAGAAGTATTATGGTTTTTGATTCTGGGTTTACAAGATTACTGCTCCCTGACCGTTGTGTTCAGATGCCATGTGTAGGAAGAACAGCTGGATCAGAATGGACCATTCTCAGAAATCCCCAGGTCACATGTTTTATTCCTGATACCAGATCTACAGGACGCAAACTGATCAGAGATCGATCAGTGCTTCCATTGCACTATGCGTCAATAACTGACGTTTAGCGGACTGTGTCAAAGTTTTTAGCAAACAGCAGATAGCAACAGAGTTGTTTTGGTAAAGCATGGCAATGTTTTTTTTTGTAAACCACCATCTGCAGTTCCTTGTGCTTATGCTCAATGTGCTCAGTGGTTTTATGAACTGAACTAAATGTGACCAATGAAACTGATGCCACTTGAGAAATATTATCGTTTTTGATTCTGGTTTACAAGTTTACTGTCCCCGACTGTTGTGCTAAGATGCATGTGTAGGAAGAACAGCTGGATCAGAATGGACAATTCTCAGAAATCCCCAGGTCACAGGTTAACCATATAACCATATAACAATTACAGCACGGAAACAGGCCATCTCGGCCCTACAAGTCCTGTGCCGAACACTTATTTTCCCCTAGTACCATCTACCTGCAGTCAGGTTGTATTCCTGATACCAGATCTACAGGACACAAACCGATCAAAGATCAGTGCCTCCATTGCGCTGTTCAACCCAGGGAGTGTGAGATGAGTGGGACTGGTATTGGTCACTCTTCCCCCCTCGATGATGTTAGTTCTGTGACAGGAAACATAAGTCACCGTGATCCTTCCACTTACCCCGTGTTCCTGTTCACTGAAATTTCCCTGCCGTCTCATCATGAAGCCGAGTTTTTCAACCCCTTCTTCAATCGCCTGCTTCAGTCTCTCCCGATAGAATTTTGTCAGCTGGAACAAATGGAAGTCGTTCCACTGTGTCAGGAACTCAGAGAATGTAGGCGTTAGATCTGTGTATTCAAAGAGAGAAGCTAAACACCATCTGAATCAGTCACCTTGGCTCCAGCTACAACAGCAACCCTCATCCTGACTGTTCCTGCCCCCTATTAGAATGATCAAAACAGAATCTCGGAATAAGACAATGTGCTAGAGGAACTCAGTGGTTCATCCATCATCTCTGGAGAATATGGATAGATGACATATGTGGCGAAGGCAGGGATATGGGGAGAAGGCAGGCACGGGTTATTGATTGGGGACGGTCAGTCATGATCACAATGAATGGCGGTGCTGGCTCGAAGGGTCGATTGGCCTCCTCCTGCACCTATTTTCTATGTTTGTATGTTTCTGTGACATTTCAAGTCTTGCCCTTTCTTCAGGCAAAATGTGGTGGGGGTGAGTGGGGAGAAATGTGGACAAGAGGAGGGACAGGTCAAAGCCTGGTAGGTAAACTGGATACAGGTGAGGGAGGTTTCTGATAGGCTGATAATTGGACAAAAACCAGAGATGAAAAGACAGGTGTGAAGCAAAAGGAGTGAAGAGTTGCAAATTGTGAAGCAAGATGAATTAATGTGTGTGGAAAGGGAGGGGGAAGGGAGAAATCAGCGCGAGGAGTAAAAATAGTTAGTAACCGGAAAATCCAGCAGGTCTTGGTGGATAAAGCAAGTGTTCGGCAAAACATCACCAGGTCTATGCTTTGTCTCGCCAATTGCCAACCATTGTAACTCTCTTCCCATTTCCATAGCAACCTCTCTGTCCATGGACTGATGCTCACCGGAGGAACAGCAACTCAAATTCAGCTTGGGAGCCTACAATCCAATGGTATGATCATTGAATTCTCCAATTTTAAGTAACAATCCAAACCGCACACCCACTTTATCCCCCCGCCCCCCGCACTCTCTCCACTGTCTAGCACCAATTTCTCCCCTCCCCATTTCCTGCCTTCTATATGCCTTTCCTTATTTTTACAATCTCAAACAGTCAATTCTTCTGCCTAACACCTTGATTTTTCACTTTAGCCTTTGTTCAACCTACCTATCAAAAATAACCGCCTCAATAATATCCATCTCGCTTGCCAGGCTTTATGTTGCCACTCCTCTCTGCCAACTTACGGCTGCCCCCTACATCAGCCTGAAGGATCGTGGAGGCTGAAGCAGCGTGTGGGCAGGGGAGGGTTGGATAGCGTCTGTCCCAGGGAGCATGTGATGGTGTGACCCAGGGAGCATGGGTCCAGGTAGATGGGACAGTATGTGACCTGGGGAGTATGTGACAGTGTGACCCAGGGAGCATGGGCCCCAAGGGATGGGATAGTGCGTGACCCAGGGGGATGGGACAGTGTGGACGCGGGAAGGGTGGGCACTGGGGGACTGTGATCATCTCCATAGCCGGTGTTCAGACAGAGAACAAATCACAGCAAAAACACAGTAGACAAATGCACTGATGAAGAGGTGCAGATGCACTTATCACCTGAGGCAACACTGTAGTTGAATCCAGCTAATCTCCCTCGGATTATCTTCCACATGTGTGAACCACCAGTTTACTCATGGATAATGGAAACGCCTTGCAAATGCTCTCCTTCAACCAAGTGTGTCCCACCCATCACCATCGCTCCACTCTCTGTGGCCTCATGCTCCCTGGCTTCAATGATACTTTGTCAAGTGTACACGTTCAGTGATCCTCCTGTACACCAGGATCAGGAGAGGAAGAGATACTCTCTATTATATATAAAATAGATACATGCACAGTATTTTACCCAGAGGAGGAGAATCAAGAAACAAATGACATAGGTTTCAGGTGGGGTCGGGGATTTTATGGTTAACTCAGTACATGGATAGTATAGGTTTAGAGGGACATGGGCCTTACGCAGGCTTGTGGGACTACAGTAGATCGGCCATGTTGTGTGACGTGTACAAGGTGGGCTGAAGAGCCGTGTTCCATGCCGTGTGCCTCTATGACTCTGAGGCACAACTTGGGCCGTAATAACTCCAACAGTGCAGACTACACAGAGTCCAAACACAAGAGTCGCCACGATACATGTGTCATCTTATACTCTTCACTTTCTCAGAAAGCCTCTCCCCAGTCACTGCATTGATGCATATCTGAATCTTCAATGAGAATGATTAATCGCCTCTACTATCACTCCCTCTGTCCTTTCAACTACTGCCTGCAGATGTTAACATCCTCTCTTTCTCAGTCCCTTCCTTATTCCCCTATCCTTCTGGCCTGTGGACCATGCATTAGACGCAAACCAGATATCAAGACATTTATATCGTGAAGAATTCTGCAACACATCTGTATCTGTCCTTACTGTTGAGGTCACTGGAGCCGCAGTCCTGTTTCCAACTTCAGCCGTGGTGTGGATAGGTGTTACCATATTCTGCCGTTCTGCTGTAAACCAAATAATAATAGTGGGATTAGACAATGATAAAGACAAGAAGGAAATTAGTATACAAACTTATAGCACACAGTATTAGGGGTTCAGTTTTGATGTGGATAGAGAACTGGCTGGCAGACAGGAAGAAAAGAGTAGGAGTAAAGGGGTCCTTTTCAGAATGCCCCCCAGCAATTTACAATATATATATTAATGATTTGGACGAGGGAATTGAATGCAACATCTCCAAGTTTGCAGATGACACGAAGCTGGGGGGCAGTGTTAGCTGTGAGGAGGGTGCTAGGAGGCTGCAAGGTGACTTGGATAGGCAGGGTGAATGGGTAGATGCATGGCAGATGCAGTGTAATGTGGATAAATGTGAGGTTATCCACTTTGGTGGCAAAAACAGTATATTCAGGACTATTATCTGAATGGTGGCCGATTAGGAAAAGGGGAGATGCAATGAGACCTGGGTGTCATGGTACACTAGTCATTGAAAGTAGGAATGCAGGTGCAGCAGGCAGTGAAGAAAGCAAATGGTATGTAAGCATTGATAGCAAAAGGATTTGGGTATAGGAGAAGGGAGGTTCTACTGCAGTTGGACGGGGTCTTGGTGAGACCACACCTGGACTATTGCGTACAGTTTTGGTCTCCTAATCTGAGGAAAGACATTCTTGCCATAGAGTACAGAGAAGGTTCACCAGACCGATTCCTGGGATGTCAAGACTTTCATATGAAGAAAGACTGGATAGACTCGGCTTGTACTCGCTAGAATTTAGAAGATTGAGGGGGGATCGTATAGAAACTTACAACATTTTTAAGCGGTTGGACAGGCTAGATGCAGGAAGATCGTTCCCGATGTTGGGGAAGTCCAGAACAAGGGGTCACAGTTTAAGGATAAGAGGGAAATCTTTTAGAACCGAGATGAGAAAAACAGGTGAATCTCTGGAATTCTCTGCAGAGAAGGCAGGTACAGGATACTGAGTTGGATGATCAGCCATGATCATATTGAATGGTGGTGCAGGCTCGAAGGGCCGAATGGCCTACACCTATTTTCTATGTTTCTATGTTAACCTTGTCAGCAGCCCTGGTCAGAACACACATGTTGCTGGCAGCTGTGGTGTTAGAGAAGAAGTACATCAGGTTCGGTCGAGTCTGATATTAAAGTCATCAAATGTGGACATTTAATTACATACTAAATTGGACAGAAGATTTTATTGATTGATTGCTCAGCATCCAGGCAGAGCTGGCAAGGGCAAATCATAAAACAAGACACGGAGCGACAGGAGAAAGTAATAAGAAGCATGGAATATAATTGACTTATGATTTACAAATGTTCATTATTTAAAGGCATTAAAAGCCACAAGAAACAAGTGGGACAATTCTAGAGTTGAAGATGGATTCAAGGGAAACACAACTTTGGCAAAAATAATAGTAACCTGGGGGATGCAAAGGGTTTGGGAACTCAACAAGTGACGACCAGGAATTGGCAGTATGTGTGGCTTTAATAAGAGTGTAGTGGTCAGGACACAGAGATACATTAATGGTGACAAGCAGTTGGAGAGAAGACAGGGAGGAGGAGGAGCCTGAGGGCAGGAGGATGGGAGGAGACAGCTAGAGGGTTAAGGAAGGGGAGGAGACAGCAAGGGCTAGCAAAATTGGGAGAATTCAATGTTCATGCCATCCGGACGCAAGCTACCCAGGCGGAATATGAGGTGCTGTTCCTCCAATTTCTGGTGTTGCTCCGGAGATGTTGCAGCTCCTACACCATCCAGGATAACACTGGCCACTTGCCTGGCAGCCCATTCACTTGGATAAATGGGTCACTAACTAGACCGATGCTGCAAAGGCCAGTGCTGGGTCTCCCAGGTTTACAGCCTATATTAATGACGTGGACAAAAATGACTTCACAGTTTAGCAGGACACTTGAATATATGGCGCAAATTATTTGAAGCATCGAACCTGGCTGATTGAGCAACTAATAAAACAGCAAGATGCAGCCTGTTGGGAGGTGTTGTGTAGTGGCTGTGTTGAGGTAATGTGCTGTGTAGAGGGCAAGTGTGAGTCTTCGGCAAGGACTCTAAGGAGAGGGGGCAGGATTTAAAGGTACAACGAGGTGGTCATGCCCAAAGATCAGGATGAATGGATGTGGTTGTTCATCAGGTCCTGCATTTAAGAGGATCTACAAAGCATAGACCAGAGACCTAACTTCTGTGGTAGGCAAATGACTGGAGAATATTAAGGGGAACGGTATATCTATAATGGGATATATTAGAATAAAACTAAAAGAAAAATGTATAACACAGCAAAGAGTAGCCGAAGCCAGCGGATTGGGAAACTTTCATAGGACAACAGAAGGAAACAAAATGGGCAATACGGGCTGAAAAGATGAAGTACGAAGGGCAGGTGGGACTAAGGGGAAAAAAATTTGTTCGGCATGGACTTGTAGGGCCGAGATGGCCTGTTTCCGTGCTGTAATTGTTATATGGTTATATGGTTATATGGAAGCTGGCCAGGAATATAAAGAAGGACAGTAAAATCATCTTTAGATATGTTAAGAGGAAATGACTAGCAAAGTCAAATTTGGGTCCCTTGAAGGCAGACATGGGTGAAATTATTATGGCCAACAAGGAAATGGCAGAAGAGTTGAACAGGTACTTCAGATCTGTCTTCACTAAAGAAAGCACAAACAATCTCCCAGATGTACTGGAGGACAGGAGATCTAAGGGGGTATAGGAACTGGAAGAAAATGTCATGGCGAGAAATAGTATTGGGTCGGCTAATGGGACTGAAGGATGACAAATCCCCAGGGCCTGATGGTCTGCATCCCAGGGTCCTCAGGGAGGTGGCTCTAGAAATAGTGGACGCATTGGTGATCATTTTCCAATGTTCAATAGATTCAGGATCAGTCCGTGTGGATTTGAGGATAGCTAATGTTATCCCACTTTTCAAGAAAGGAGCGAGTGAGAAAACGGGAAATTACAGACCAGTGGTGGGAAAGGTGCTGGAGTCAATTATTAAAGAGGTAATAATGGGGGATTTGGATAGCAGTAAAAGGATTAGTCCAAGTCGAGATGGATTTATGAAAGGGAAATCATGCTTGGCTATTCTTTTGGAATTTTTGAGAATGTGACAAGTAAAATGGATGAAGGGGTGTCAGTGGATGTATGTATCTAGACTTTCAGAAAGCCTTTGATAAGGTCCCACACGGGAGACTGGTGACTACCTTTGGGTCACCTTTTGGCAAGATGGCACCTGCCTGCGGCGACTTTTGCGAAGCTCCGGAAAAGAAAAGGCTCAACTACAACTTCCAACAACTTACCTGGATCAGAAAAACGGCAGAAATCGGTGCCATTTCGGAGAAGCTGCTGGAGCACCTCAAGGCTCTCGCAATTTCGCGATCTCCCGCAGCTGCGGGAAATCCGGACTTAAAACTTCCCCACGCTGGCTGCGGAACTCCCGACCCGACTGTGGATCCCAGGTACTGTACCTTGAAACCCCGGGATGACCCCCAGAACCGACGGGCTGGATCTTACAGGAACTACGGAGCTGGAGCTGCCATCTGTGAGGGAATCCCCGTTCATTACGGAGCTGGAGCTGCCGTCTGTGAGGGAATCCCCTGTTCGTTATGGAGCTGGAGCTGCCGTCTGTGAGGGAATCCCCGTTCCAGCGCAGGTCCGCAGGTACAGCAAGTACAGTACCTGGGAACTAAGGGGAAGCCTCCATTGTGTCCGGAAACATGGCCGTCGGGCAGGACTTTAGGTCAGAATGAAGCGCAGGGGACTACGGCCCCCTCTCCCTACTATCCTCCTAGCTAATGTCCAGTCCCTTGAAAACAAAGTGGAAGACTTAAGGGCAAGACTGCTTTATCAAAGGGAGCTGAGGGAATGCTCTGTGTTCTGTTTCACAGAGACATGGCTCACCCCCAGCTCCCCAGACTCAGCGGTCCAGCCTGAAGGGTTCTCCATCCACCGTATGGACCGTACACTGGCATCTGGGAAAGGGAGAGGAGGAGGCGTCTGCCTCATGGTCAACTCTGCGTGGTGTTCAGACGTGACAGTCCTGTCCAACTCCTGCTCTCCACACCTGGAACATCTGGCGGTGAAGTGCCGTCCCTTCTACCTCCCAAGAGAATTCACCTCCGTTATCCTGACCGCGGTCTACATCCCACCCCAGGCAGACGTCCACCTGGCACTGGAGGAGCTGCACGCCGTGGTCAACAGACACCAGACGTCTAACCCCGAGGCATTTACCACCATTGCTGGGGACTTCAATAAGGCAAACCTCAAGAAATCACTCCCCAACTTCCACCAACATGTCTCCTGCTGCACCAGAGGACCTAACACCCTCGACCACTGCTACACCACCATCAAGAATGCCTATTGTTCTATCCCTCGCCCTCACTTCGGTAAGTCCGACCATACTGGTGCTGCTTCTTCATGCCTACAGGCAGCAATTAAAGAGCGCACCCCCAGAAGTGAGGAAAGTACAGAGCTGGTCGGGGGGGGGGGGGGGGGGGGGGGGGGGGGGGGGGGGTGCGCAGAAGAACAACTCCAGGACTGTTTGGAGTCTGTTGACTGGGAAATGTTCAAGGACTCGGCAACGGACTTGAACGAATATGCCACAGTCGTTACAGACTTTTCATAAAGAAATGTGTGGAGGACTGCATCCCTACAAAAACCTTCCGAGTGTTTCCCAATCAGAAACCTTGAATGAACTTTGACATCCGCACTCTCCTGAAGTCCAGACACAGAGCATTCATGTCCGATGATACAGTGGCCTACATGAAGTCCAGATATGACCTTGGTAAGGCCATCAAAAAGGCTAAAAGGGACTTCTGCTTCAAACTGGATGATGAGACAGATGTTCGGCAGCTGTGGCGGGGCCTGAATGCAATCACCTCCTACAAGGCGAAAGCAGGAGGCAGCTCGAATGTCAGTAAAACATCACTCCCTGACGAGCTCAATGCGTTTTACGCACGCCTTTACAGGGAGAATACTGATGTGCCTTCCCGATCCCCCATTCGCTGTGATGGCATTTCAGTCTCAGTCACAGAGGCCGATGTCAGGAAATCCTTCAGAGGGGTGAACCCCCGAAAAGCACCTGGTCCTGATGGTATACCCGGTCGTGTTCTAAAAACCTGTGCGGACCAACTGGCGGGAGTTTTTATGGACATTTTCAACCTCTCACTTCTGAGGTCTGAGGTCCCCACCTGCTTTAAAAGGGCATCAATTATACCGGTGCCCAAGAAGAGTAAGGTGACGTGCCTCAATGACTATCGACCAGTGGCACTAACGCCGGTGGTGATGAAGTGCTTTGAGAGGTTGATCATGGAGCAAATCAATTCCTACCTAGACAAAAACATGGACCCACTGCAGTTCGCTTACTGCCACAACAGATCAATGGTGGATGCGATCTCCCTGGCCCTCCACTCCGCACTGGACCACTTGGACAACAAAACTCATATGTCAGGCTGTTATTCATCGATTACAGCTCGGCATTTAATACAATCATCCCCTCCAAGCTGGTTACCAAACTTGCAGAACTGGGTCTCTGCGCATCCCTCTGCAACTGGATCCTCGACTTCCTCATCCACAGACCACAGTCTGTTCGTATTGGTGGAAATGTGTCAGCCTCGATAACAATCAGCATGGGAGCACCTCAAGGCTGCGTGCTCAGCCCCCTGCTGTACTCACTCTATACCCATGACTGCGTAGCCAACCACAGTGCGAACTCCATCATCAAGTTCGCTGACGACACCACTATTCAGATTCTATTGTGGGGCGTATCACTGATGGGGATGAGTCAGAATATAGAAGAGAGATCGAGCAACTGTCCATATGGTGCCAGCGCAATAACCTGGCCCTCAACACCAGCAAAACCAAGGAACTGATTGTGGACTTTGGAAGGAGTAGGAGGGGGACCCACAGCCTCATTTATATCAACGGGTCGATGGTTGAAAGGGTCAAGAACTTCAAATTCCTGGGCGTGCACATCTCTGAAGATCTTTCCTGGTCCGAGAACACTAACACAATTATCAAAAAAGCACATCAGCGCCTCTACTTCCTGAGAAGATTACAGAGAGTTGGATTGTCAAGGAAGACTCTCTCTAACTTCTACAGGTGCACAGTAGAGAGCATGCTGACCAGTTGCATCGTGGCTTTTGCATTTGTCAACAAAATAGAGAGAGTACAGAGGAGATTTACTAGAATGTTGCCTGGGTTTCAGCAACTAAGTTACAGAGAAAGGTTGAACAAGTTAGGGCTTTATTCTTTGGAGCGCAGAAGGTTAAGGGGGGACTTGATAGAGGTTTTTAAAATGATGAGAGGGATAGACAGAGTTGACGTGGAAAAGCTTTTCCCACTGAGAGTAGGGAAGATTCAAACAAGGGGACATGACATGAGAATTAAGGGACTGAAGTTTAGGGGTAACATGAGGGGGAACTTCTTTACTCAGACAGTGGTAGCTGTGTGGAATGAGCTTCCAGTGAAGGTGGTGGAGGCAGGTTCGTTTTTATCATTTAAAAATAAATTGGATAGTTACATGGATGGGAAGGGAATGGAGGGTTATGGTCTGAGCGCAGGTATATGGGACTAGGGGAGATTATGTGTTCGGCACGGACTAGAAGGGTCGAGATGGCCTGTTTCCGTGCTGTAATTGTTATATGGTTATATGGTTATATGGCTTGGTTCGGCAATTTGAGCGCCCTGGAGAGGAAAAGACTACAAAAAGTAGTAAACACTGCCCAGTACATCATCGGCTCTGACCTTCCTTCCATCGAGGGGATTTATCGCAGTCGCTGCCTCAAAAAGGCTGGCAGTATCATCAAAGACTCACACCATCCTGGCCACACACTCATCTCCCTGCTACCTTCAGGTAGAAGGTACAGGAGCCTGAAGACTGCAACAACCAGCTTCAGGAATAACTACTTCCCCTCAGCCATCAGGCTATTAAACCTGGCTCGGGCAAAACTCTGATCATTAACAACCACTTTTTGTTATTTGCACTTTACCAGTTTATTTATTCATATGTGTGTATATTTATATCATGGTGTATGGACACATTTATCTGTATTGTAGTAAATGCCTGCTATTTTTCTGTGTGCTTAAGCAAAGCAAGAATTTCATTGTCCTATACAGGGACACATGACAATAAACTCACTTGAACTTGAAATTAGAGCGCATGGTATTGGGGGTAGGGTGCTGACATGGATAGAAAATTGGTTGGCAGACCAGAAGCAAAGAGTAGGAGTGAACGGGTCCTTTTCAGAATGGCAGGCAGTGACGAGTGGAGTGCCACAAGGCTCGGTGTTAGGGCCGCAACGGTTTACCATATATATTAATGATTTGGAAGAGGGAATTAGGAGCAACACTAGCAAGTTTGCGGATGACACAAAGCTGGGTGGCAGTGTGAATGGTGAAGAGGACGTTAGGAGGTTGCAGGGCGACCTGGACAGGTTGAGTGAGTGGGCAGATGCAGTATAATATAGATAAATGTGAGGTTATTCACTTTGGCGGCAAAAACAAGGGGGCAGATAATTATCTCAATGGGGTTAGGTTAGGTAAGGGGGAGGTGCAGCGAGACCTTGGTTGTCCTTGTACACCGGTCACTGAAAGTTGGCGTGCAAGTGCAGCAGGCAGTGAAGGAAGCTAATGGAATATTGACCTTCATAACAAGAGGATTTCAGTATGGGGGTAAAGAGATTCTTCTGCAGTTGTATAGGGCTCTGGTGAGACCACATCTGAAGTATTGTGTACAGTTTTGATCTCCTAATTTGAGGAATGACATCCTTGTGATTGAGGCAGTGCAGGGTAGGTTCACGAGATTGATTCCTGGGATGGCGGGACTGTCATATGAGGAAAGATTGAAAAGACTAGGCTTGTATTCACTGGAGTTTAGAAGGATGAAGGGGTGATCTTATAGAAACATATAAAATTATAAAAGGATTAGACAAGCAAGATGCAGGAAATATTTTCCCAATGTTGGGTGAGTCCAGAACTAGGGACCACAGTCTTAGAATAAAAGAGAGGTCATTTAAGACTGAGGTGAGAAAAAACCTTTTCACCCAGAGTTGTGAATTTGTGGAATTCCCTGCCACAGAGGGCAGTGGAGGCCAAGTCACTGGATGGATTTAAAACAGAGTTAGATAGAGCTCGAGGGGCTAGTGGAGTCAAGGGATATGGGGAGAAGGCAGGCACGGATTATGATTGGGGACGATCAGCCTTGATCACAATGAATGGTGGTGCTGGCTCAAAGGGCCGAATGGCCTCCTCCTGTACCTATTTTCTATGTTTCTATGTTTCTATGGGATGGAGAAGGGCTGATTACGGACAGTTCACATATTTATGTACGTCGGAGATCATGTCTCACAAATCTGATTGAATTTTCTGAAGTAACATAATAGATTGTAAAGGACCAAAAAGGTAACAATCTCAGGATTACTGCCTGTGCCACGCGACAGTGAGAGTAGGAATGGAGCGAGGAGGAGGATAAATGCGTGGCTGAAAGACTGGTGCAGAGGGCAGGGATTCAAGTTCCTGGATCATTGGGACTTCTTTTGGGGAAGGTGGGACCTGTACAGAAAGGATGGATTGCACTTGAACCCGAGGGGGACCAATATCCTAGCGGGGAAATTTGCAAAGGCTGCTGGGGAGACTTTAAACTAGAATGGTTGGGGCGAGGGACTCAAATAGCGAAAGCTAGTAGACAGAATGGGAGGCAGGAAGCAGAAAAGGGAAGCACTCGGACACAAGAGGAGAAAGAAAAAAAAGGAAATAAACAGAGAATAAGAGACGGGGGGTTTCTTAAATGTGCATATTTTAATGCTAGGAGCATTGTAAGAAAAGTGGATGAGCTTAGAGTCTGGATAGACACCTGGAAGTATGATGTTGTGGCGATCAGTGAAACGTGGTTGCAGGAGGGCTGTGATTGGAAACTAAATATTCCAGGATTTCGTTGCTTCAGGTGTGATAGAATTGGAGGGGCAAGAGGTGGAGGTGTTGCATTGCTAGTCAGGGAAGATATTACAGCAGTGCTTTGGCAGAATAGATTGGAGGGCTCATCTAGGGAGGCTATTTGGGTGGAATTGAGAAGTGGGAAAGGTGTAGCAACACTTATAGGGGTGTATTATAGACCGCCAAACGGGGAACGAGAATTGGAAGAGCAAATATGTAAGGAGATAGCAGATATTAGTACTAAGCACAAGGTAGTGATTGTGGGAGATTTCAATTTTCCACACATAGACTGGGAAACACATTCTGTAAATGGGCTGGATGGGTTGGAGTTTGTAAAATGTGTGCAGGATAGTTTTTTGCAGCAATACATAGAGGTACCTACTAGAGGGGGGGCAGTGCTGGACCTCCTGTTAGGAAATGAGACGGGACAGGTGGCGGAGGTATGCGTTGGGGAACAGTTCGGGTCCAGTGATCACAATACCATTAGTTTCAAATATAATTATGGAGAGGGTCAGAACTGGACCTAGGGTTGAGATTTTTGATTGGAGAAAGGCTAACTTTGATGAGATGCGAGATGATTTTAAAAGGAGTGAACTGGGACATATGTTTATGGGAAAGATGTAGAAGAGAAATGGAGGACATTTAAAGGGGAAATTTTAAGAGTACAGAATCTTTATGTTCCTGTTCGGTTGAAAGGAAACAGTAAAAATTGGAAAGAGCCCTGGTTTTCAAGGGAAATTGGACATCTTGTTCGGAAAAAGAGGGAGATCTACAATAACTATAGGCAGCATGAAGTAAATGAGGTGCTTGAGGAGTATAAGGAATGTAAAAAGAATCTTAAGAAAGAAATTAGAAAAGCTAAAAGAAGATATGAGGTTGCTTTGGCAAGTAAGGTGAAAGTAAATCCAAAGGGTTTCTACAGCTATATTAATAGCAAAAGGATAACGAGGGATAAAATTGGTCCATTGGAGAGACAGAGTGGACAGTTATCTGCAGAGCCAAAAGAGATGGGGGAGATATTGAACAATTTTTTTTCTTCGGTATTCACCAAGGAGAAGGATATTGAATTATGTGAGGTAAGGGAAACTAGTAGAGTAGCTATGGATACTATGAGTTTCAAAGTAAAAGAAGTACTGACACTTTTGAAAAATATAAAAGTGGATAAGTCTCCAGTTCCTGACAGGATATTCCCTAGGACATTGAGGGAAGTTAGTGTAGAAATAGCCGGGGCTATGACAGAAATATTTCAAATGTCATTAGAAACGGGCATAGTCCCCGAGGATTGGCGTACTGCGCATGTTGTTCCATTGTTTAAAAAGGGTTCTAAGAGTAAACCTAGCAATTATAGACCTGTTAGTTTGACTTCAGTGGTGGGCAAATTAATGGAAAAGATACTTAGAGATAATATATATAAGCATCTGGATAAACAGGGTCTGATTAGGAACAGTCAACATGGATTTGTGCCTGGAAGGTCATGTTTGACTAATCTTCTTGAATTTTTTGAAGATGTTACTAGGGAAATTGACGAGGGTAAAGCAGTGGATGTTGTCTATATGGACTTTAGTAAGGCCTTTGACAAGGTTCCTCATGGAAGGTTGGTTAAGAAGGTTAAACTGTTGGGTATAAATGCCGGAATAGCAAGATGGATTCAACAGTGGCTGAATGGGAGAAGCCAGAGGGTAATGGTGGATGGCTGTTTATCGGGTTGGAGGCAGGTGACTAGTGGGGTGCCTCAGGGATCTGTGTTGGGTCCTTTGTTGTTTGTCATGTACATCAATGATCTGGATGAACGTGTGGTAAATTGGATTAGTAAGTATGCAGATGATACCAAGATAGGGGGTGTTGTGGATAATGAAGAGGATTTCCAAAGTCTACACAGTGATTTAGGCCATTTGGAAGAATGGGCTGAAAGATGGCAGATGGAGTTTAATGCTGATAAATGTGAGGTGTTACACCTTGGCAGGACAAATCAAAATAGGAAGTACATGGTAAATGGTAGAGAATTGAAGAATACAGTTGAACAGAGGGATCTGGGAATAACCGTGCATAGTTCCTTGAAGGTGGAATCTCATATAGATAGGGTGGTAAAGAAAGCTTTTGGTATGCTAGCCTTTATAAATCAGAGCATTGAGTATAGAAGCTGGGATGTAATGTTAAAATTGTACAAGGCATTGGTGAGACCAAATCTGGAGTATGGTGTACAATTTCGGTTGCCCAATTATAAGAAGGATGTCAACAAAATAGAGAGTACAGAGGAGATTTACTAGAATGTTGCCTGGGTTTCAACAACTAAGTTACAGAGATAGGTTGAATAAGTTAGGTCTTTATTCTTATTGAGCACAGAAGGTTAAGGGGGACTTGATAGAGGTCTTTAAAATGATGAGAGGGATAGACAGAGTTGATGTGGACAAGCTTTTCCCTTTGAGAATAGGGTAGATTCAAACAAGAGGACATGACTTCAGAATTAAGGGACAGAAGTTTAGGGGTAATATGAGGGGGAACTTCTTTACTCAGAGAGTGGTGGCGGTGTGGAATGAGCTTCCAGTGGAAGTGGTGGAGGCAGGTTCGTTGGTATCATTTAAAAATAAATTGGATAGGCATATGGATGAGAAGGGAATGGAGGGTTATGGTATGAGTGCAGGCAGGTGTGACTAAGGGAAAAAAAATTGTGTCGGCACGGACTTGTAGGGCCGAGATGGCCTGTTTCCGTGCTGTAATTGGTATATGGTTATATGGTTAGATTGATAAGGGTAAACCCATAGGCTTTACTTATATAGACCTCGGGGTATTTGGTAATGTTCCGCATGATAGGCTGCTTTGGAAGGTTTCATTACAAGTGATCCAGGGAGAGCTAGCTGACTGGATAGAGAATTCACCGTGAAAGGAAGCAGAGGGTGAGGGTGGAAGTTTGTTTTACAGACTGCAGGCCTGTGACTAGTGGTATTCCCCAGGGATCGTTGCTGCCCCATTGCTCTTTGTAGTTTAAATCAAAGATTTGGATGAGAACACAATGAATGATTAGTACGATGGCATCAAATGATGCAAAGAGGTCTTCATCCGTTGGGCTGAGGAATGTTGAATGGAGTTTAAGCTCAAGGTGTTGCATTTTGGGAAGTCAAAACAGGACAGGACCTCAGTGAATGACAGGGTTGGACGGGGTCTTGGTGAGACCACACCTGGAGTATTGCATGCAGTTTTGGTCTCCTAATCTGAGGAAAGACATTCTTGCCATAGATGGAGTACAGAGAAGGTTCACCAGACTGATTCCTGGGATGTCAGGACTTTCATATGAAGAAAGACTGGATAGACTCGGTTTATACAGCACTGGAATTTAGAAGATCGAGGGGGGATCTTAGAGAAACTTACAAAATTCTTAAGGGGTTGGACAGGCTAGATGCAGGAAGATTGTTCCCGTTGTTGGGGAAGTCCAGAACAAGGGGTCACAGTTTAAGGATAAGGGGGAAATCTTTTAGGACCGAGATGAGGAAACCATTTTTCACACAGAGAGTGGTGAATCTCTGGAATTCTCTGCCACAGAAGGTAGTTGAGGCCAGTTCATTGGCTATAGTTAAGAGGGAGTTAGATGTGGCCCTTGTGGCTAAAGGGATCAGGGGGTATGGAGAGAAGGCAGGTACAGGATACTGAGTTGGATGATCAGCCATGATCATATTGAATGGTGGTGCAGGCTCGAAGGGCCGAATGGCATACTCCTGCACCTATTTTCTATGTTTCTATGCCAAGGCTTTATTCTTTGGAGAGCAGGACGACGAGGGGTGATCTTATTGAGGTGGATAATTTTGTGATGGGAGTGGATGGTGTCTTCGACCCAGAGTAGGGGAATGAAGAAACAGAGAAAATGGATTTAAGGTTGGAGGAGAAAGATTTAGGAATCTGGGGGAGAATATTTTCACGCAGAGTGTGTTGGACATATGGAACGAGCTACCGAAGGAGGTAGTGTTCAAGAAGGAAATGCAGATGCTGGAAAATCAAAGCTACACAAAAAAGCTAGAGAAACTCAGCGGGTGCATCTATGGAGCGAAGGAAATAGGTAACGTTTCGGGCCGAAACCCTTCTTCAGACCGGAGGAGGTAGTTGGGGCAGATGATACCATAACTTTTAAAATATATTTGCACATTTGCTTGGATCAGAAAGGTTTCAAAGGGTATGGAGCACATGTAGGCAGATGGGACCAGCACAGATGGGGTATATTGGGCCGAAGAGCCTGGTTCCTTGCTGTACGAGCATCTGACTTTATGATTTAGATTAATGAAGCCAAACATGGAGATGATACATAGACATAGAATAGTGAAGCACGGGAACTGGCCCATCGATGCCCCATATCTGCATCAACAATATCATGCCAATTTGAACCACCTCGTCAGGCAGGACGCTCCAGGAACTGACCAAAGTCTGCGTAAAAACCTGTTCCTCTTAAACATTCGTCTCTCCAGTAAGAGAGTCAAGATTCCAGAGTGTTTTATTGTCATATGTCCCGGACAGGACAATGAAATTCTTACTTGCTGCAGCACAACAGAATATGTGAATATGTAAACATTGTACATAACAGGGGAAAAAATAAAAAGGTCAATAAATAACAGATATAGTGCAAATAAACAAATAATAATACAGTCATTTACAGTTCAGAGCTCATAGCTTATTAGCTGTGTTCAATAACCTGATGGCTGTGGGGAAGAAGTTGTTCCTGAACCTGTACATTGCAGTGTTCAGGCTTCTGTACCTTCTTCCTAATGGCAGTGGTGAGATAAGTGTGTGGCCAGGATGGTGTGGGTCCTTGATGATGTTGGCTGCCTTTTTGAGGTAGCGACTACAATAGATCCCTTCGACGGTGGGGAGGTCAAAGCCGTTGATGGACTGGGCAGTGGTCACAACTTTTTGTAGTCTTTTTCGCTCCTGGACGTTCAAGTTGCCGAACCAGGCCACGAAGCAACCAGTCAGAATGCTCTCTACCGTGCACCTGTAGAAGTTTAGGAAAATCCTCTTTGACATGCCGAATATCCATAATCTTCTCAGGAAGTAGAGTCGTTGATTTGCCATCTTTACAATTGCATCAGTGTACTAGGTCCAGGAAAGATCTTCTGATATATGCGCAGCCAGGAATTTGAAATTATTGACTCTCTCCACCATTGTCCCATTGATACAAACAGGATTTTGGGTCCGCATCCTTCCCCTACTAAAGTCCACAATCAGTTCCTTGGTCTCACTGACGTTGAAGGCCAGGTTGTTGTGCTGGCACCATTTGGTCAGTCAGTCGATCTCACTTCTATGCTCTGGCTCATCCCCATCGGTGATTCGTCCAACCAAAGTGGTGTCATCGGTGAACTTGATGATGGAGTTTGCACTATGACCGGCTACGCAGTCATGAGTATAGAGTGAGTACAGCAGGGGGTCCTCACCCTGGGAACAAGACTGCCAATATCTATGCCCCTTATATTCTATACTTCCATTAGGCCACCACTCAGCCTTCATTACTCAGGTAAAACAAACCAATCTTCATCTGCCTTTACTCAGACCATATGTCCAACTGATGTGTATTCTAGTGGATCATTTGACAGCTTTCCTCATAATCCACAATTCTACAAGATTTACTTTGTGTTAGAGCTTGAAGCAGGGCAGGCAGGCGAGCAACGATGTCGGAAGTCCCCAGCATCTCCTAAAAAAAAAAAAAAAAAGAAAAAAAAAAAAGGCTCCCATACGGGTGAGTTCAAGTTCCAAACTTCACAACCTCAAACATGGTAGAGGTGCCCGTCAGTATCGCGGGAACGGCGAGTGAGGAGCGGCATGAGTATGATCGGGAGGCCGGGAGCGACCATGGCCCTTAGGCATGGGGAGCCGGCTGTCAGGGGAAATACCGCGTGCGAGCTATGGCCTGAGAGTGGGCAGCGCAAGGCGGCAGATCGTCGGTTCGATATATTAAAGGCAGCGCCCCCTATGTCGACTAGTGCCGAGCGAGGTCATGTAGAGTCGGGGCTGGTAGTCCGGATTGCTGGAGGAATTCTCCTAGAGTGGGAGGCTCGGGGGTCATTGGAGATAGCGCACAGTGGGCTAAAATATAATCTCCACAGTGGCAGTTTCCCATAAACGGGCTGCGATGGAAATATCAGAGACAGCTATCGCCTCTGCGGAGGGTATTGAAGGTCAGTGACTGGGCAGAATCTGAGCTAGGAGATGGAGCCCACCTCGCCCTATTGAGGGGATGAAAAACAACTGCTGCGACAATGATGAGCCAGTATTTGCCTCAGCATGAACACACTGGAGAATGATCTCGAGGACAGGAGGCTGTAAGCATTGATATATATTCCCACAACAACTTCAAGCTAATACTTTTTGCTTAAGTTTGGCAAGGCATTTTACCCCGGGATTGTGGTGTGCTCTTTATGTAGCCATGTTAACAGGTGTGCATTTGGAAAGGCATGTTGGGCAGGCGCCATTAGGCTCTGATATTAAAATGCTAAAAATGCCCTGAAAGGTCTGCACGGCGGCATGAACACCTTGGCCCGCACGTTAGAAAAGGTGGACTGGACTAGTGACCACAAGGATGTCCTTAGGGCATCTATTTTGCAACGTGCAGTTTGAACATAGATAATATATTGAAAGAGGGCACATTCACGCCATCTCTAGACTACCTAAGTTCGCTGATCACTATGGTACGAAGGGCTATAGTTACCCTGTTATTGGGGTAGACCTGTCGTCAAACGGTTCAAGATTTGGATGGGAGGCTCAAGACTTTGGCGATTAGGAGCATCGCAAGTATATCAGGGGAAAAGGAGAATCACACCTTATGGGCTCCTAAGAAAGGTAGTTTTTGTTGGTAATACATACTAGCACAGCATTGAGGTGGCGTCAGAGGTACGCCAGGTCAGCAGCCGTCGCTTTATAGGTTGTGGCCGCGGTGACGATCTCCTGTGTAAGATTGCGAAAGGGCCCTGTACTTCAGGCGACTACCCCACCTCAACTCAAGGCCCTCCACAACCCGAATGAAACCAGAAATAAGCTCAAGTTACGGGCATCCGATACCCATGGAGTATGTGAAATGGCTGGGCTTCGCAGAATTAATAAGGGAGGCACGGAAGTTTGGGAGGGACATTGCATGATCGTCATTTGGAAGGCATGTGGTATTATAACCTAGGGACCAGAGATATCCTTAGCCGTTATGAAGGGATATCTGATAGAGTTTCCTAGCACAAACAAAACCCTCCAGTACCAACATAACCGGAACAGAATATTCGTTTGCTTACTAAAATTGGAATGCACGCTAAAGCTGCACAGAGAACTATAAAGATTATTCACTAAAGGAGTAAGTGAACTAAACCGCAAAAAACCTGAAACAACAGGAATTTGTCGTCAAAACAAACTATTATTAGAAATAAGAAAGAATGTGGGGTTGCCTTAATTACTATTGAGTTATCAAATCGCCGGCTCAGCAATGTTGTGTAATTGTGGTTCCCCATGTTAAAAATGGGATACTTTTAGCACTGCTAGAAGAGTTAGTTTCATGGCAGGCTACTCTTATGGCAAGTATTGATCTTAACCCCCCACAGACACCGCTTATGCTATACAACACCACCCCGCAGAGGATAAACTTATTAAACCAGCCCCTGCGCCGCATTGCCGCACCCCCCAATAAAAAAAATCATAGAGTAACGGCCTCCCCCGCATAGTGGAGCACTTATATATGTGGGTAATAAATTATGAATTGGCATGTCAGTGCACGTGGTTGCGCACTAAAACAGATTGTTTGAAGAGCTGGGATTCATTATGCCCATCACAGTAGCAAAAATTGACACGCTCATAAACCCATGAATAAATAGTTATAATGGACTTTACTAATAGTGAATAGGATAGTGTAGTTTGTTATGCTGTAGCACTCAAAATTGAATAGAGGCATGTTTTGAGGCATGGAGGCTACCAATTGAAGCATAAAAGAATTATGCATGGTGGGAAACACAATTTAAGTAATGCTCGCAACCAACTAGTTATTGACAACCCGTCTGTGGTATGACAAATCAGATGCCCATGTGCAGTGATGGTGGGGTTGCAACTGATTACCCAATTCATCGAGCTGTGGGGGAGAGGAATATACAAGAAGGCTAACCTACTACGAATAAGGGTAAAAAAAAAAAAAAAAAAAAAAAAAAAAAAAAAAAAAAAAAAAAAAAAAAAAAAAAAAAAAAAAAAAAAATAGAATTACTTAGAATGTAAGTGCGTTTTATGGGCTAAGAATCTATTGCTCGGTAAGAAACAGTCAGCATGTTAATTGGGCTCGATAATAATACCTTCGGTGGTGGTCATATATCTAATCATATGGTGGTAATATATCAGACTCTTGTGATGAATTGGGGCAAACTCTTTGCTACTGGTGTGTCATAATCCACAGGAATTATTTGGATTTATCGCTAGCTATTTACCAGGGATACTAATTCAAGTGGCAGACACGGCAGTCACAAAATTTCTTGTAAAGATACTGAATGGATGTTGGATAGAAGTGTATTTGCTGAAATCACGTAAAGTATGGAAGGCCCAGATATTGATTTTGCATGGCCATGTTAAATCACGCATGATTCCTCGAGGTATGTATCATGGGAAGCGCAGATCCTGGGCATAAGTCTCACAGATGGCAATTCTACTGTGCACGTGGGGGAAATGGTTCATTTATGCCTTTCCTCTTCTGCCTAATCAAATCACGAAATCGGGTATCTAAGGGAAATTCCAACAGGATTCGGCATTCTGGGCTTCCTCATAAAATATCTTGATTGGCCTACCTCACCACTGTATATCCTCCGTGTATACAGGATATGTGGGTGGAACCATGTATAACAGGAGGGGGGGGGGGGGGGGGGTTTACGATCATAGTCCTCCGTGGCTGTGGTCATCGGCAGTAACTCTCAGGATAGGGCTATCCATGGCCAATGAAAATATTGATTTATTGGGCTTGTAGACTCTAAAGCACAGAAAGAAAGAGACCCGCTAACGGGACTCTGGGCATCAACAAAAAAAAAGAAAAAAACTGGGACATGATAGCACAAGGCAGCATCAAAGACGGGCTAGCACAAAAACTATTATTTAGGGTCATATTAGAAAATGGACTAATTCACTACTGCCATTAATAGGAACCATCTTGGATCGCACAGAAATAAGGATGTTCGCGGCGGTGCTAGGGGAGTTTTCTCACACAGCGGCTACACTATGGAGGGGACTTAGTTATCACAGGGCACTGTGAATAGTGTCCAGAAGTGGGCATTGTCCAAGTTATTGTTGTGGCAAGGATCAGAAAGACAGTCTGTGTGGGTTTCACATCTCTTCTGGTAGTTAACCTTTTAGAGGCAATCTATTCTTAACCCAAGGCCATTTTTGAAGCACTAGTAAGCCACCCGAATCTGTGATGTAGTGTGGTCTGACCATGTTACGGACCTGGGTCGGCCGTGCTACAGCATACCTGAAAACTCTATCGAAAATGTTAAGCTGATGGCACTGGTCACAGCGCAAATGGGTCCAGTCCTTGCCAAAATTAGACTGGGATGCTTGACTATGGTGGCATGAAGTTTGTTTTGTGATCCATGACCAGCTATTAACAAAATAGACAGGATCATCGGTGCAGGTCGTAGAAGTTTATGGCCTTCCTCCTTCTGGACACGTGGCCTCCTGGTATAGTGACACCTTTGTTAGTAACAGGTGTCCACACCTTTTATATCGAAGATCCAAATAACGAAAACCTCCGTGAATAGCGGACATTTTGTAAACTTCAATCCCTTGAAGAAATGTCCTGAAAACGTTCACCGAGGGTCGGCGCCGCAGAGGTGCGCAGCTGGTACCTCCACGGTCCTCGAGGCGAGGGAACTAATCCCCTTCATACAAAAGAGAAGCTGCCTGGGTATATTGCGCGGGAAGGTTCTAATTGCCAATATGTCTGCTGTCCTGCCCCACTGAGTTAAAAGTCTCCCACTGGCTGCGACTCCACGATACACATTGTATCGGTTAGTCGTGCGTGGGAACTTTTAACTCGGCCCGCAGGAGCAGCAGATTGTCGGGAGTCTTCATTTTCACCCCCACCTACCCCCCCCCCTCTGGCTTCCCGCCTGTGTGGGACCCCCTTCCCTCCCCTCTCCAGCTCCCCGCCCATTGCTCCGGACGCGTGGGGGCTTTGCCCTGTCTTCCCCTTCATCGATGCGGAGGCATCGCTGGATCCAGTCACCGGAGACGTCAGTACCAACGGGTACAGTCGACCCCAGGCCACTTGCAATCATAAACGTCTAGACCCACCGCCGCGCATCAGCACCCAGCCCCCGTTCCAACCCAGAGGACAACTCGCAAAACTGCCGGGAGACATCAGTACGCACCAGAAGCTGTTCCCCGATTGGCCGCTCACGGCGACAAGTGCAGTTTGGCCGCCCACAGACCCGTAAGGTCATTGCTGCTCCCTCATCAGGACACCGACCCCCCAGGCCCACTGCACGCCGGAGATCCCAATCAGCAACTCCAGCTCATCCCCGCACCCAACTCCAGAGGACACCTCCCCGTAGGGGTCAGAAGCGATGTTGTGCAGTAAGTCTTGGGGTCGCGGTATCTGGCTCGGGGTGTGGGCGACCTTCCACTTTTCGCCGTAGCGCCATCGGCAGAGCAAGATTCTGCGGGATATTGGATGGGGAGGAGGTATTGTCGCTGTTTGATCGCCCCCACTTCTATCCCCAGGGACATGGAGACAGTACGTTCATCCCCGAGGGCGGCCCGCAGAGGTGACAGCGGAACCCTTCGCGTCGGTTCACCCGAAGAAAGGGGAACTTACCACATAAAATCCCGTTCATCAATAGAATGGAGGGTATATTGCTCCGGGAGGGTATATCGGGCTAGGAGTTAAGAAACCGTACAGACTTTTTCCAGGATGCGCGGGCGTCTCAGCTACCAAACTCACCGTTTGGGCGTCAAACGCCGTCGCCTCTGAAATGCGAACACGTATATAGTCCGACAATGGTGTCTGGCGCCTAGGCCGCCCGGATAAAAGGTTGTGCACCTGTCAGCAACCAAATCTAGGGTGGACAGTGAGTGTCTGATAGGTTAGTTCATGCTGCGGTCACCATTTACAATTCAGGAATTTCATTCACCACTGCATTTCATACAGACATTTATACTGCAAGAAAAAACTACATGCTGAAGACCTCAAATTTGCCCCGAGAACTGTCCGGGTTACGGCGCAATACTCGCCAACTGGATGTCTTGACTATGAGCGGCAGTAAGTTTGTTTTGGGTGTGAGCCGATCTTAATCTAGAAGTAAATAGACTTTCTATCATGATAGGAATGGCCGCAAATTCCTGATATTACAGACGTCGCTTGCTGAGTCCGCAGGGTTATCAGATAACAGGGTTTGTGGGGCATCGGCTGTACTAGTGAGAAGGACGAAAGGCTTATCAGAGTCCCCCCCCCCCGGCAAGGAAATGGGCTGCTTTGAATCAATGGGGCCCATAGTTGAGGAAACCTACTCGAGAGTGTCAACTCAGACCATTTTCGCAGGTGGCTGAATATGGTTAAAGCAAAGGGCACGGGAGTGGCTTGACTAACATATTTAAATCTTCACTCCACCATGGGCTGCACACTACATCATCGGGCAGCAAACGCCTTGATGTGTCGTCTCATGGAACCAAATCCTCAGCATTGGGCATCGATGGGGTCTTCGGAGAAAACGCCCCTTCAGGAGAAAAATGTTATAAATCAACGGCAGTTGGTTTGTGATGAGAACGTTTGTGGGCGGAAATTTTGTAGTTCTGTATGATAAATTTATCCCTGGCAGAATACAAGGGGGGTTATGAGTAGTGAATTAATAACGATATTATTTATCATTTCCGTTAAATACTTGGTATCGATGAATGTTTTGAGATGACATCGCGTTTTCTATTTCTTTCTCCCAACACTACCAAGGCAGTGGTGTGAAGCATCCTACAGCGTTCCGCAGGCTGCATTGAGGTCGGCAGAGCTTTGAGCATCTTCCACTGTAGTCACTCACGTGTCTGCGAAGTAAAAATAGTAAGATTAAACGAGAACTTACCTAGTATTGAAGTTTGATCTTATTTTATGAATGAAGGATCGTTTGCCAGTTGGGGGGGGGAATGGGTTGGCTTGACGGAATACATTCCCTCCGCTGCCGCCCTCGTGTGTCATATTTTAAACTGTTTAATCTCTTTAATAATCTTAGACTATTTTTTTTTTATTGGGGTGGGGGTTTCTGTGCAGGTTCTGTGGACACCACGTAAGCTTTGAGGGAGACACGGTCCTGGCGTTTTGTAAGCCCCGGGGTTCTTCACGGGCTGTGTGTGGAAGGCATGAACGGCTTCAGGCAGTTGGAGCTATCTCTGTGAGGCTCAGGGGGGGGGATGGGGGGGGGGGGGTGTTGGGGTGCGGGGGGGGGGGTGTGGGGGGGGGGGGTGGGGGGAGGGTGGCTGGCTTCCAGGTTCCTAAAAAGTGCGGGGGGCTGTCGCTGGGCCTGTGGGGGGGCTGTGTCCTGCAGTATGAGGTGATGGAGCAATTCAGGTGGTAGGCTGACGGGGGGCAGTTGGGGGGAGGACGGAGCTTCCTTCAGGCTGCAGGGGATGGCCTGATCAGACCAGGGATCTGGCACCTCTGCGTAGGATATCCAAATCGAGGTATTTTGACTACAATAGAAGGAGTACCAATATGGCACATTACGCTTGTTTTTATATTTTGAAACTTAAATTTACTTTTAAAAATACCAGGACAAACGCCATCGGTAAGAATTTGTTGCCACTTGAGGGCACCAGGGAGTGCTATTTGATAAAGTTGTCAAAATCGTAGTGCTATTCATGTAGCTCCGTTTTTGCAGTATCACAACGGCAAAATGAAAAAACCTTCAAGGCAAAACGTAGAGTCTACAAGATCAAGTTTTAGGTATGTACTAGACTAGTGGGACCTTGGGTCCTGGCATGGAGGGCCCTGTCGGCCCCACCAACAATATTCACTCCCACTCACTCATTGCGCTCCATGTGCACAGGTCACTGCATGACAGGTTCAGCCATCAGTGAAGAGCGGCACGTGTCTTCCCCGTCTCGGCTGCAAGCGATCCCCGATCACTCTCTGATGGTATAGTTCCGCTTCCGCCCCCCTTTTCCTACCCCCACACACTTACACCATCCGCAGCTTTAACCCCGGCCCCTCTCCCCTACGGCTATCGGCACGTTCTGAGAGGCTGCTCCAGCGGTGCAGCCATTCTGGCCCTATTGGGTTGCCCGATTGTGATGTCGAACACGGGCAGGTATTACTTTAGGCAGGGCAGCTCAACTGGGCACGGGCCAGTGGAATAGTGATTTATTAAAGGCCAATTGAAATTTGTGAATAAGCTCTTAAATATCGTAACAACAATTTATAAAGTTATCAGATGCTCATTTATTCAGTCCATTCGTTCCTTGTTTGTCGGCCTCATTGAATGGCAAGGCTGCAGTCTGGTGAGGTCTGTACTTTTCGGCAGGGGCCAGATTGGAGAGGGGGGTGCTACTTTGGGCAAACTTACCACCTGCTGCTGCGCTATCGCCGTCTGCGGGAGGGGGTTGGAGCGATCCTGCAGGCCACGGGACTCTTTCATGGTCTTCTCAGGGCGAGGTGTCATGGGGGTGGAGGGAGAAGTCCGCAGCCAGAGGGCTAGTATGGGTGTTGTGGGCTGAAGGAACTGTTCTGGAGGGCTATACTGGGTGTTGTGGACCAATGGGAATTGGTCGCTAGTAGTGCATGTGGCTTGGGCTGAAAGGGTCTGGTCGGCAGAGGGGCTCGTACAAGACATTATACTGCTGATTGAATTTTATGGGCTAGTACTGTGGTTTGTGGGGCCTAAATGAACGTGCTCTCTGTTAACGGGGATGGCTTCCCCTACGGGTCCTGTCGGGGGTCAATGGAGTCTCTGTAGTGGCGCATTACCGTCTGGGCCCGCCACCCTGCCGCTGCATGCTACCGCTGCACACCATTGGCTACTGCCCTGGTCGCCGACAATGCTGTCTTGCCTAGCCGTTGCCGTCTGCCGGATGCTGACTAAATGCCTTCACTCGGCCCTGGGACTACCGTTACTTAGCTAGGGGGCTGCTCGCCGCTATCTGTGGGTTGCTGGGGAGGCATACCTGCAGCGTGTCAGGTTGAGCGGTACGTCACTCTGTCAGGTGGGGGCTCACCTTAAAATGAGGAGTGGCTGTCTGAAGTTCTGGGGACGGGGAAGACTCTTCAACAGCGTGGTGGGGGTCATCACGTTGTAGCGCAGGGGATGATGTTACATAATTCACGCAAAGCCCGATTCTCTTGCAGGAGCCGGTGGGGGAGGGGGGGAGTGTCCTGCAGGGCCGTAGTGAAGGGAACGGAGCGCTAAGGGCGGAGGTGGAGGCCTGTTCCTTCTGGAGCTACTTCAAGAGTAGAGCTAGGTCTAGTGGCTCATTAAAGTAGCCTGAGTCAGGAGATCTTGGGGCGAAGGTCTGGAACGGGGTTCTGGATTTGGGGATGATGCAGCCAGGACATCACATTAAGGCTGGGAAAGTGTATGGCTCAAATGGGCCAAGAGTCGGCCTTCTGCCTGCATCTATTGTCTATTAGTGATTGTCTATCTATATGACTGCGTAACGATTTCAGTTCGTATAGTTAGTCTAAGGGGGCGGTTAACCGCTTGTAAGTCATTGACCGCATGCTCGGCCCTATACGACCTAGGTAGTAGACTTATAAAGCATGTTGTAACCCTGCACGAGCGTATGAACTGGACTTTATTATATAATACAGTCCAAACTAATGGACAATAGTGATTGAAGGCAATGATGCAGATCTTGGTGATGGTCAGGAAATCTCCGTTTAATAGAAAGCACGCTCACAGAAGAATTGACCTGAGTTGTCAGACTGTATTGCGGAGGATGGTGGGGGAATGGTGGTCGCCCAAACGTAAGAGTTGGTGTGCTTACAGGCGCCAGAGTCCCGGGTCGATCCTGAATTACTTTTGTCTATCCTGTACGAGTTTGGTACCTTCTCGCGCCGTAACTCATGCGTGGTTTTGCTCCAGGAGGTGCATAATATTTTCCATCCCACTACTCAAAGGACTTAAGGGTGGCTTGATATAATGGTAAAATTATCGCCTATTGTGTAGGATATATGTTAGTGTCGTGGGATACGCTGCCGCGCTATTGTGTAGGATATTGTAGTGTGGGAGCTGGTCGCCGCAGAGGCATCGGTGCCGGTGCTCTCAGAAAATGAACTAATGATGATTTAATGCAAGGCTTCGTCAGCTTCAATTTCTGAGGCAACTAGTTAGGTAATATTGGTGATAATTCAGTGCTTCTATCTGACTGTAGACAAGTGAAACTTGTCTGGCACTTTACAAAGCTGGTTTGGGAACAAGTTCTGGAAAGACGAGCAAAGTCTGCTGCATGGAGCAGTGAAATGTGGGCTAAAGCGGCATTATGGGAACTAGCACTTGGCCCCCCTACAGGTCATCTAAAATTAAGGATTTGTAGATGCCAGATTCAGCAACTCAATATTTTAACCCCTATCACGCGCAGCAAGCATACTGTGGAGCTTCTATGGTCAGAGTAAATTATATCACCAAGATTTCCGTGAAAACATAGAGGTTTTGGACGGGTTTCTAGCCACAGTCCATTATGAAGCAGATGAAATTCTCTGCCTGCAGCTCCGAAAAATTACTGTGTGCTCATGTATCTATTGTAATAGTATTCATAATATAGCGAATTACCATGCACATGATAACCAGGAGCTAATTATGAAGAATGACTTGAGAAAAGAAGACTAAGGATACATCAATTTTTAATTCACACTTGGGAAAAGTATTTGATATATATATCAAGCAAGCTTCCTCACTGACGAAGTAGGAAGATTCAATAGCAAGGGACATGACATGAGAATTAAGGGACTGAAGTTTAGGGGTAACATGAGGGGGAACTTCTTTACTAAGAGAGTGGTAGCTGTGTGGAATGAGCTTCCAGTGAAGGTGGTGGAGGCAGGTTCGTTTTTATCATTTAAAAATAAATTGGATAGTTATATGGATGGGAAGGGAATGGAGGGTTATGGTATGAGTGTCAGGCAGGTGGGACTAAGGGGAAAAGAAAGGTGTTCGGCACGGACTTGTAGGGTCGAGATGGCCTGTTTGCCGTGTGCTGTAATTGTTTATATGGTTATATGGTTATATGATTCTATTTTTGCAAATCCGCATTCATTGCCGACTTTCATTTCACGGACATCTTGTATGCGTATGTGACAAATAGACTTGACTACTGACAAGTCGGAGAGAGTCCTTACAGGAAGGGCAGTCTTGAAGAATGCTGTAGTTCCAGATAGCCAATGGAGTCAGTGGGTTTGGTCAGTAGATGCCGGTGCATACTTCGTTTATCACTCTATTAGCCTAAAGAAGAAATAGACAATAGAAAATCGACGCAGAGTGAGCCATTGATCGGCCTCTTCGAGCCATGCACCCAACACCATTTCATGTGCTCATGGCTGATTGTCGCACAATCATTACTCTCGCCTTTTCGTACCTTCTCCCCGCTTATCTCCTTACCTCTTCTATCTATAAGAGCTCCTCTCAAGCTCTCTCTTGAAAGTATCGGCTCAGAAAACCGGGTCGCTCCACGCGCCCCGTGGGCAGGAGAATTTCTGGGCACATCTCACAACTCTCATGGGTGGAAAATAGTGTTTCCCTCATCTCTCCGTTCGAAGTGCTACGCACTCTTATTACTTGACTGTGCTCCCTGGTTGTGGCCATCTCCCAACATCATGAACATGTTTCCTTGCCTCTAGCTTGTCCAAACCCTTAATATACTAGTCGTTTTTATATTACTAAAAATATTGTCGCCTCTCTCCCAAAGGCTTCTCCTCGCCCCCGCTCCCTTTCCTCTCGCCCCACTCCTTCCCCACGGCTTCTCGCTCTGCCTCCCCCCACCCTATCCTGGCTCCCCCCCTCTCCTCCACCGCCCTCCTCTATCCTCTACCCGCCCTCAGCGAGGCTCGCCTTTCCCCCTCTCTCTCTCCCCCCTCCCTCGCCTTTCTCCTCTCTCGGCTCCCGCTTTTCCTCCCGCTCTTGCACGCTCGATCCCCCACCGTCCCTCGTCTCCGCCGAAAACCCCCTCGCCTCCCCTCCACACCCTCCTCACCCCCTTCCTTCCTCGGCACCCTCCCTCCTTCCATCCCTGCTCCCGCACCATCTCCCCCTCCCGTCCTCATCTCGACCCCCCCCTCACCACTGAGGTCACACCCATCTCCATCCCCCTCTCCGCCGCTCCTCTCCTCCCCCCTCTCCCCACCCACCCTCGTCGTCCTACATCTCCCCTCGCATCCCCTCCCTCCTACCTGCATCCCATCACTCCCCCCTAAACCCCCTCCGCCGTCACATCCGTACCCTCTTCCCTCACGCGCTTCCTTGCTCCCCACCTCATCCAGCACTCATCTCTCTACGCCCTCTCTCTATCCATCCCTACTCTCCTACCTTTGCCCCCCCTCACTCCGCGCTCCCTCCGTTATTATCCTCCTCTCCACCCCCCCCCATCCCTCTTGCCCCTCTCGTCTGGTGCCTCTTCTCTCATCACTGTCTCCTCGACTGATCTCTCTGCCTCTTGTCTCTCTGCCTACACTTTCTCTATCCCCCTCTCCCCCCCCCCAGATGTGACTGCAAGTTTGGGGCTATGCGTCCAGTAGAGATAGGGGGGTTATGGGGTAAACGGAGCACAAAGTAATAATATTAATATAATATCAAGGGGGGACGGTAGCGTGAGTGCGGGGGGTGGGGGGGGTTAGTTAGGTGTGTGACACGGCATGCCACCGTCCCATCCCCCACAACATACATTGGGGTAACGGGTCTGCACTAGGGTCTAGTATAGTTCTAAACCTCTGATCTTGACCCGACATTTTGGCTCTACTTTTGCTGGCAATTTCTGACTAGAACATCGCCACCTATGTCCGTATCATTTTGCGCAGCTTCGGCACAAGCCCCCCTGTCCTCATTACAGGTGGGCGGAGGCTTTTTCTCCCATCGATTACAAATCAGAGAGATCTTGTATGTTTTTAAAAAAAATCACCAGCTCTCTGACGCGTGAGGGGAGGGACTATAAAACCAGGAAGTGGTGTACCTCACTCACTCTCCGTGCAAGTGGATGAAGCTCAGAGTCACGTCTTCTCTGAGCTCTGAATAAGTCACTGACAAGATGTCTACCCAACTTGAGTACCCTTAATGGGGTTTGAAATGAAAATATGGTTGGTTTGAAGTAAAAATGCACTGGCCGTGCAATGGTTTGTTTGGATGTTTTCCGGGCCTTAAGGTTTGAAAGGTCACTACTTACTGCACAAGTTAGTAGTGCTGACAGTTTCAAAGGCTAAGGTGAAATATTTCAAGGACTGCGAGATGAGGAAAACTTTTTGCAGAGGCACGAGAGTGGTGAATCTTCTGGAATTGCACTGTCCGCAGAAGGTAGTGTTGCGGCCCAGTTCATTGGCTTATATTTAAGAGGGAGTTAGATGTGGCTAAAAGCGATCATGGGGTATGGAGAAAGAGCAGGTACATGATACTGAGTTGACACTGCATCAGCCATGATCCTATTTGAAATAGGTCGGGGGCAGCTCGAAGGGCCGAATGGCCTACTCCTGCACCTATTTTTCGTATTTTTCTAAATGTGGCGAAAGAATTGGGGGGGGTGATAGGCACTACTTACTGTAAATGTGGCCCTGTGGCTTTGTGGGGGTGGGGGGGGGGGGGGATAGTTCAAAATGCACATACTTACTGCAATGGTGGCTTAGTACTTTTTTGAAGATTAAAAAGAATCACCATTCTCTCTGCTGGCACCTGTCTGGAGTGAGGGGAGGGACAATAAAACCAGGAAGTGGTTGCCACACTCACATCCTGCCAGATTGATGAAGCCAAGTGTCCCGATCTCTTTCTGAGCTTCTGAATGACACTGAACAATGTTCTACACAACTGTGAGTACCCTTAATGTGGTGAAATTAAATTTAAAAACAAAAGGCGACTGCCTGCAAATTGGTTGCTTTGGATGGGTCGACTGGTGTGGGCAAGGCTGTCGAGGTCCCTAGCGAGCTGAGTCTCACGCGGCGAGGTGTCATCACTATGATAACGCCCCTTCCACC